>NC_057935.1:4307681-4320181 GCF_018555375.3 Anguilla rostrata
GCTGCCTGATTTAAAACCCCCCCAGCCCAGACCTTCCCTGTCATCGCGGCGTTTTTTATGGCCACAGTTCACTCTCAGTGATGTGGATAGAGTTCACCTCTGGAAAAACCTACACTGACACTTTCTCTCTACGCCCAACCCCCTCCGTCTTTCTCAGTCTCCCTCTCATCCAATCCGCGCTGCCATAATTGCCTGGGCTTCTCTGTCCGCTTGAAAAAGGTTGCAGCCCTGATTTTATTTTATTTATTTATTTATTTATTTTTAAAAACACTGGCCAAGCCGTCAACGTGCGCATCCTCTTCGTCTCTGTCCGAAATACGTACGGACAAAACGTGGTCAAAAATCAATAGCTGTTACACGTATTTTCCAGAATCCCTGACCAAGAAAAAAAGAAAAAGAAAAAAAAGTGATGAAGTCTCTCAGTGGGTCATTACTATTCATCCCTTAACGCACTTTAATTAAAAAAGTGTCCCTTTTCTTTGGGAACATGTCAGTTGGCCGGACGAGTGCTGACAGGTTCGAAACGCTGCGTTTCTAAGCGGGCCTCCCCCTAGTAACCGCCACGAAAAAAAAAAAAAAAAACTCAGCGAGCGTGAAAACCAGTAATCCACACAAAGCCCCCCCAGACCTCTCCCGCGGCTCTCTGGGCGCTCGGCGATGACCTCCCGTCCTGCTGTTAAAATTCCCCGTTTCATTAATCTTGACCTAATTTAAGCGGGACGAGGCGGCAGCCGAATTCGCCGGGGCGCTGCCGAACAACTTTTCCGTGACAGGATCTGGGTGCGGAGCCAAGCCACCTTACTGTGGAGGGCGACAAAAAAAAAAAAAAAACCCAAAAAAGAACCAAGAGCAACAGAAAGCAAATGGCAAAAAAAAAAAAAACTATTACAAGCGTCAAAGAAATAAAGTCATGCTGGACTTCTGTTTAGAGAGACAAAAGCGTCCTTTCAGGATGGATCCCGCAAGCTGTGAACACTGTAGCGTGTCTTTGTTTGCCGCTCTCCGCCATGGGGATGAAAGCAGATGATTAACGGTGATGAATGATGAAGCTGATCAAAGCCAGCCTCGGGGTGTTCTTTCTTTCCATTTTTTTTCCACCTGTACCGGTCGTGTCACCCTCTCAGCCGAGCTACCGTCTGACGGACCCCTTAAAGGTTCGTTGGAAGTTGAAAAATTAACACTGAACACGCATATCTTTTTTTTTTTAATTAAACATTAGCTACTGAAACTTGAAACTGGAAATTGTGTGTTCATATTTGGCATGTTTAAAACGGAACAGGGTCACATAGAATAACAAAAGAAGAAGAAGAGAGAGAAAAAAAACCAAAACTTTGGTGCCTGGTTTCCTGTTTGGCATTGTTAGCGTAGCCTAAATCACAACTTCTCTCTTAATCACAGACTCCCGCCCGCCTTTGAGCAGCGGAGAGGAGAGGAGAGGGTGAGGAGACCGCGCAGGCTGCTCGTTAGCGATCGTGTTTTGAAAGTTTGTCAAGTTGTTTAATTCTAAAACAATGCCGCAGCGAGCCGCGCTTCTCCGGCTGGCTGACACGCCCACTACCCCCCTCTCCCCCCCACCCCCTCCCCGGCCGCATAAAAACACGGCGCGTTTTTTTTAATTTTTTTTTTTTTACTTAATAATGACACCTCAGCTGCTCCTGCATTGTTCGGATGAACGCAAAATTACAGTAACACTGCTAAGCAACCACAACAGCCCGCTGACAGCCCCTAAATGCTCCACGCCTCTCCTGTCAAGACGCCTCTCTTCTGTCGGAAGTGGCGCCTTAGTCTTCAGTCGTCAGTTTTTAAAAAATCATTATTATGTTTCCTTCCTTTATAGCGGTCTCGGGCATAAGCAGCGCTATTATTTTTTTGCGCATCCTACCATGTAATTCCCGTGAAACCTTTCTGTCAGGTGACAGAGGTGTCAGAATTTGAAAGGAGAGAAGAAGAAAAAAAAACCCCTCCGTAAGTTATGGTATTAATTTTTCAAAATTTCAATGATGCTGTCTGTCCTCGAGGCCGCGTTATGGCCTGGGAGGTAAGAACGTGGGAAGTTGCTGCTTACTTATTTCGTCTTTCGTTTTCGTCTTTCGGGCCACACGCATAAATGTAGGAATGGCGTACGGTCATGGACGTTCGCGGTCCACGACCACGGGCGAGCGTACCAGCCATAGCGAGCAGCCAGGCGCCGTCCCTGGCAAAGATGACGGGTTGACCGTTAAACTGCCCACCTCCTCGAGCTTCAGAGACACGCTAAACTCCGCTCTTCCGTCAATCGCTATGGACAATCAGTCAATCAATCAAATTTTATTTGTATAGCGTATTTTACAGCAGTTGTCCCAATACACTTTACAGACAACCCTGGCCTAAACCACCACAGGAGCAAGCCTAAGGCAACAGTGGCAAGGAAAAACCCCCTGTGGCAGATGGGAAGAAACCTCGGAAGGAACCAGGCTCAAAGGGGGAACCCCCATCCTCCTCTGGTCGGCTCAGGGTGCCGACTGGTGACCAACATGTCAGTCAGTTTTGCAGTTTACGATGGATAAAAGCGCTATATAAATGCAGCCCACGATGTGGCTCAGATGATGGGCGGGGCCGGGTGGCGGTGGTGGGGGAGCAGCAGGTGGCGACAGATGTGGGCAGGGCGAAGGCGATGACGAAAGAGGGGCTGGTCCGCAGTGGTGGGGGAGACCAGACGACTCTCGAAGAGACGAGTTCGCCTGTGGACTGAATGCTTGTTTCCAGTAAACAGACGGGCGATGTCCTGGCCTCGTATGTCTCTGTGGTGGACAAGGACGCAAGAGCTTTTGACACCGAGCGGAGTGCAGATCGAGCTCAGGCTGCTTCATATTTCGCTTCACCGATTATTCCACCGAAGGTCTAAAATTAACGCACAGCCTACGCTGTATATATCAGCTCTTTTGAATATCATAAAACCAAAAAGAAAAATTGTGCATTGTTAAGTGCCCCATGCAGCCTCTTGGTATGTATTTGTCCTAATACGTGGTTGATTTCTGCTGTTGGCTTTGCAGATGTTAGGCCAGGCAAAGTGTTCGATGTTCTCGGTAAAAGGTGCTGTACAAAATAAGTATTGTACCTTACTGAACCCGTGTTTAGCAATTGTCTACAACCATGAAATGCACCCTTTTGTAAGTCGTTTTGGATAAAAGCGTCTGCCAAATGAATTTAATGTAATGTAAAACCAGCGAGTGAGCAGAGAACCGGCCTGGATGACGTCACACCGAGAAGGGTTGCTATGCTATCTATTGCTTGCTGCCTTCTCGAACCGTATCATTTAAAGCCATTATGCTTCAGTGGAGGAGATATTAAATTAGGCAATTTATTAGTCCACTCATGCTGGTCCACTCTTTAGTATTCAAGCAATACAGTGGTGTGAAATGACTGCTGTTGACTTGCTAGCAGATTATAAATTACACAAACACCAGGCAGAAGTGTCCGATTCGTTAAATTGTGTAAACAGGGTGAATGTGACAAAACTGATAATGCAAATCCCAGTGGCCCGGCAACGTCGGATGGCAATCATGGTTGCTTTCGTCTGTAATTTTGTGTGACCAGAGGGATTAGGGTAACACAGCTTGTAACCAGATGGTTGCAGGTTCAAATCCCAGGTGTGAAGACCCTTGGTGTTTTGTACCCTTGGGCAAAGATCTTTCCTTCTTCAGTGCTATGCCCAGCCATGTCAGTATTTGGGCTGTGTTAGTTGCTTCGGATTGGGGTATCTGAAACGAGCAAAATAAACAAAACCTAATAATTCAGTTGTAAAAGCTGAATCTTTCTGTCATGCCATTGCTAATTTTTCTTTTCTTTTCCTTTCTTTTCTCATGTCTTCGTGTCTTTGTGTGCCAACCTGCCTCCTTCCATCCTGACCCAATCACCGTGCTCTCCAGGTAAGTGCCACCATTTCCGTACAGGACTTGTGTCAGCATTTCAAACCGTCGCCCCCTTGAGGTCATCGACTCTCTGGAGGGCCCTGTACCATCACACTGGCGTTCATATCATCGTTGTGTAATTACGTTAGCGTCTCCACTGCCGTTCAATTACAGAAGTAATCGGGGGGGGAATTAAGAGGCACATTATTTAACATAAAATCACTTTTTGTGTGTGTGGGTAAAAAAACTGAGTCAAGTTTTGCCCGGGATGGATGCTGAATGGGAGGTTTTTGAAAAAGGGGCTCATTTCTGTTGTCATCAGTAAAAAGAGCGACTCGCTTGGCTTTGGCCCCCCCCCCTGAACCCCCCCCGGGCTGGAATAGTCTTTTTTTCGCCTCTGATGCGTACGGGGTGTCCCGTGTCAGACGCCTGGTGCCAGATGCCCCGTAAGGCCAAAGGGGGTTTTTGGCTGTTGGCGCCCCCGGTGGGCGTGTGGAGGACCTCAGAGCCAAAGCGTCACACGGGGGGGGGGCATTTCTCTTGGCAGCGACCGACCTATGTCTGTGCAGCGGAATGTTCTGGAACGCAGCCCTTCGCCATGGCAACGCTAGCAAACTCACAGGGGGCTAGGCTCTTGTGGACAGTGCCGTTTGTGTGCGGGTGGCCTGAATTGTCGTGCTGCGTGTTTTGGAAGAGGCATCTCCTTTTTGGTCTGTTTTTTGTTTTTTTTCTATGATGGTCTATTAATAATAATAGATAATAATAATAATAATAGAGCCAAGTTTTAGAGGAAATTTACTAAGATATTTTTAAGTTCCCATTCCCATAATCGCTTGTTTCTTTTTCGGGACAGAGGGGAATTTTTCCACTCATTTACTCAAACTAATATTTTGTCTGTGTGTGTATTTGGGGGGGGATCTGAAGAGAAAACCAATACTGACACTCCAACACTGTAATGTACCCAGAAGGTTTCTCTTAAGGACATCTTTCTTTCTTTTATCAAACACGGTCATTCTCATTTCATAATATATTCCCTGTGACTTACATCATTTCCACTGTTTAGAGCATTAGGCCTGTGTCAAATAAAAATTTAATTTGATTACGGTGTCAGTCAGAATGGAAGTCGTGTGTTTGTGTGTGCACATGTGGTTTGTGTGTGCTTGTGCCTGCGTGTGCGTGCGTGTTAGCGTGAGTGTGTGTGGGTGTGTGTGTTTGTGTGTGGTTTGTGTGTGCTTGTGCGTGCGTGTTAGCGTGAGTGTGTGTGGGTGTGTGTGTTTGTGTGTGTTTGTGCCTGCGTGTGCGTGCGTGTTAGCGTGAGTGTGTGTGTGTGTGCACATGTGGTTTGTGTGTGTTTGTGCCTGCATGTGCGTGCATGTTAGCGTGAGTGTGTGTGTTTGTGTGTGTTTGTGCCTGCGTGTGCGTGCGTGTTAGCCTGAGTGCGTGTGTGTGTGCGTGTGCGTAAAGGATGTCACCATCACCAACAGTGTTAAATCGCGCGTTTCAATTAAAGTAAGTGGTCTGATGAACAGGTTTATTTTTTCCCCCCCGCACTCCCCGGTCTGAATCAGGTGCTCACGGTTTTTTTTTTCTTCTTTTTTAGCAGCAAATGAAATGACTTCACTCTGCTGAAGCACTTTGTCTATCTGCAGATGCGTACGTCGGCTTCAGTAAGTGACTTCATTAGAAAGGAAACGTTAAGGGGACGCGTCGCGCTGAGCGTGGGTCTGTCGCCATTAAAGCCGCGCTTGCGTTAGCGTTATGGACGGGACCCCCCCCCCACCCCAAGCGAAGCAGGGAATTACTCACGCTGTGGGGGGGGGGGGTGGGGGTGAAATACACGACCCCACCCACACCTCTGTCTCCAGCCAGACTGAAGGATGGGGTCGGAGTTCAAAAGTAAGATGGAGTCAAGGTCAAGAGGTCGCTCGTTTCACACTGCAACGGAGAGCCTAGGAGAGAGCGTTCCCCTCCAGAACAGACCCGGATCAGCGTGTGTCCCTTTGCACAAAACGATTGGGGATCAGAAGTAAGTCTGTGTTAATCTGGAGAGGCGGGGTGGGGGGTGGGGTGGGGGGGGGGTGAGCCAACTTTAAACAAAGTGCGTGAGTATATTTATTCACGGGTAATCAGAAGCCGTTTTGCTCATTTAAAAGCATGTTAGGTCACATATTACAAATATATCATTGGGGCTGTGCAGAAATCTTTCTCATTTTTTTATGCATCTTTGAATGCTCTCCACCCAGGTCCGAACGCTATTCTAAATGGCCTGCAGTGGTTCTTTTGCGGTTTACGTTCATATATTTCATGTTTGGAAATCACTGACACTTTAATTTATTGCCTTGTATTAATATCTTTATAGTCGGTGTACATGTATGTTTGCGCGCGCGCGTGTCTAGACTATATGCATATATTTCAGTACATAAACACGCATAATAATGCATGTTATTAATGTGGTGCATTTTGACATCTTGTGAATTCTGCCTCGTTGCACGTTCCTGTGTGCGCTGTAAGGCTGTCCATTTCCCACGCTGGGGCGAATAGGTGGTGTTGCATAGAGGAACAGTATCCCTTCTTTTTTTAAAAAAAAGAGTAAGTTAAAGACTAAATCACGGCGGGACCGCGTTGCTCTTCCCTTACGGTCGCAGAGCATACGTCTGCCTGCCGTCCTGTCACCCTGCGGAGCTGCAATGAATGATGGGTAACAAGATTAATGCCCAAGCTTTTGCTTTTCACACCCGCGATTATTCCAGCACCCGGGGAAGCCTTTCAAGGTTATATTATTTCTGCGACCACCCAGTGTATTTTTAGACGTTTATACACACTGTCTTAACAACATTGGGATTTTTACATGGCCGTCTTTACCTTTTCCTCATTTTCGTTTATTTGCGAAATGAGTGGAAGTCTTAATCGTGCTTTTGCCTTTTTCATCGGTAGAAATCTCTTTCCGATTGGGCGGGTCCAGAAGGGGGCGTTGACTGTTGACATGTGACTCCGCCCTTCTACCGCAGGGGGGTGGATCGAGTGTTTCATCCAATTACGGGTCGACAGCTTCACGAATTAACATCAACCCATAAATAATACTCTAGAGCGCAATGATCGATGCCTTTTATTTGAGCCTAATTATTAGAGTAAAAACGAGACCACGCGGCTTGTTAGCAAAAAGCAGTTAGCTTCGAATATAAGGCATGGATGTGAAGGATCACTGGAGTAGATAGTGAGCATTTCGGTCGAGCGCGAAGATGTTCTTTTTGGGTGCGAGGTTGTTATCCTCTGTGACGGTCGATATTTCACTCTCTGAGCGCTGTGATGTATTTGGCACTTGTCATTCTCCTTTCGGGCCACGCCAGCCACACATACCGCCGTCTCGTAGTTTATGTTCGAGTCGCTGGGTCCAATCGCCGCCCTCACCTTGAACCCACCTTTCTCCGAGTCGGTTCTTCTGATTGGCTGTAAAATAGAAAAGTGGGCGGGGTTTATCGCTCTGAGGTGCTCTGCTCTGTTGCCGGGGTCTGTAGCGGAGAGGCGTAGCGACGGCTAGTCCGTCACACCGTTCGAGAAGGTAAAGCGGTCTTTCCCTGAGGAAGTGGAACGCTTTAAAATGTGACTCAACGGTGAATGTGACGGTTGTACAGACGGAGTGTAGCACAGTGGGTAAGGAACTGGGCTTGTAACCGAAAGGTCGCAGGTTCGATTCCCGGGTAAGGACACTGCCGTTGTACCCTTGAGCAAGGTACTTAACCTGCATTGCTTCAGTATATATATCCAGCTGTATAAATGGATACAATGTAAAAAGTTGTGTAAGTCGCTCTGGATAAGAGCGTCTGCTAAATGTCTGTAATGTAATGTAATGTACATGACGTGTGGAACTCCCAACCACGGTCGGTGCTGCCGTGGCTGAACTGCGATCCCAGAATCACTCAGGAGCCCCTCAGAGCTAGTTCTATTAAACCTTCTGCCCGATAAATGTTTTGCTCTTCGTGGGAAACGGGTTATGGAAGCAATGGTGGCGTTCCTCAAAGAACTCCACGCTGGGGCAGCTTAGTAATTGAGCTGCACAGTGGAACCATTTAAGAGCTGTGACGGTGGCGTTTTTTCACAGAGCACCACAGCAGCCACCTAAGTGGTGCTCTCCCCCCCCCCCCCCCTCCTCCTCCTCCTCCTCCTCCTCTGAAGAAGAAGAAGAAGAAGACGTCCTAATTACGGTGTACCTAAGACGCCGCGCCGATCCTTCCGCAGCTGTGTTACTCATTTCCGCGTGATCGTGTGTGGCGGCTGAGTGAGAAAATAAAACAGGCGTAGCGGAACCCCGGGGTGGGCAGACTCGGGATTTAACGTGCCCGCGGCTGCATTAAACGCAGCCAATCAGAACGGTTCCCTCCGTTTAACGGGCCCGTTGGGGGCTGAGGAGTAACCGGCGTCCCGGGCCCGGATCTTTTGGGCACCGGCGCTGCGGCGGGACGCGGTCTGTATGAATCATTTACCCCGTTTGCTTACTTCCTGCCGTTGGGAACCGTTTTATTGCTTTTACTACCTAATTATCATTTATTGCCTGGGACGCATAGCGCCGACAGTGTCCTTGCGCGGGTTTTTTATCCTGTAAGTTTTCACAACTCGTGAATAATGTTTGTTTTTTTAGTTTTTAGTTTTTTTTTTTTCTTCCTTTTTTTGTGGCTGTTGTCTATGACTGCCGCGGTATGAGATGGAGAGAGGAAGGGGTGAGAGACAGAGAGAGAGAGAGATGGGGAAAAGAGAATACAAATATTGAGAAGAAAAAGTGTACATTGTAGTGTAGGGTCAGTGGCACCTCCCCCATCTTACCTTTTCAAAATTCAGGAACACTTTCATTGATCCCTGTTCTATGCCTGAATGCTTCATTGAGCAATTTTAACATTCATTTTTAACAACAGCTGCCATATATTTTATGTAGTCTGTGTATATATTTTTGAGCATATACCTGTGCTAGAAAGCTATACCCTCTTGGTCTTACGATTCTTATATATTTTGTATTCTGCCACTCGTTGTATTTGAAAATCAAACGTTATGTTAATGTAATGTAATTTAAAATCTACATTTTAGTTGCTGACATGTTGTTATGCCGGATTTTATTTTGGCTCCCTTTGCTGCACAAATCGAAGGTCACGCCATTATTGCGTGCGGCACTCAGTATTAATTATTATTATGTCTACATTAATTACACATGTAAATTATTTTATATGTGCTGCTGAATCTCCCAATGGGGATCAATGACATATCCTCTGTTCTATTCCGAATAATTATCCTCAGCAGAAAGATATTTAAAAAATCCATTGTTGCACGTTCTTACTTTCAATTTCATTCTCGTATGCCGCACTACAGAGAGAAGACTGTTTAATCCCAGCAAAGCTTATGGAATATAATTAATGGATTGAATTTACTTCAGGTACTCTCTTTATCGGCGATGCAAATGGTTGTTTGTTAGGTTAACGCTGCACTTATTGATTATTAACGGGCCTTCTGTGCCTTGGCTTGGCGATGCCACGTTTGTTTGTATCCCTGAGAGTAACACTGATGCTCTCCTCGTCTGTGATTGGCTCTGAATAGGAGTGCCTGCTAAGTGACTGTAATGTAATGTAATTTAATGTAATGAATAGAACGGGGGGAAAAAAAAGTGAGAGAGGGACAGAATGAAAGTTTTCAAAATGACTTTATTTGGTCGAGTGCCAAAAATGAGAAGGGAGTAGAGTTTTCTGTATTCGAAAGTAAAGACAGAAGAAGACCGGACAAAAATAACTTGAAAATCAAGAATCAGGAAGCTCTGTGTGTGTCCTAATTGAAGCCAAATATGCAGTCTCTTTTAGTGTTACTTTTTTTAGAAGATAGAGACAGACAGAATAAGAAAGAGATACTGTTATCACACTGAAAAGTGGAGAATTTGGGCTTGGGGGGGGGGGGGGGTTGTAATTGGCTGGACAGTTACAAGGAAAGGAAATGATAGAAGAGGAAAGAGAGCATTCTCTGAAAATTTTGACATGGCACAGTTAAAAAAAAAAATTATGCTAACAAAACATGAGGATGCCAACCATCCCGTGCAAAAAATAAAAATAAACAAACAGCAACTACAAAAATAATGAACATTCCAGAAGGGGACGAAACGGAAAACAGAAAAACTCGAACTCGGCACCTAGGGGGCGAACCCGCTTTTAATTAACGGGACATCGTTAGTGTTGGCCCGCAACGGACGGACACGCTTAAATATTCACGAAGATGGCGGGGGGGGGAGTAGTGAGGGTGGGGGGGCAGTGCTGAAGTGTCAGTTTTGCAGTTGTGAAGGGCGGCAGGAGAAGGGCTGAATCCTATCCTGCTGATTCAGGGCTTTCTGGGGCTGCAGAGGAGGAGGTCACTGCTCGCCTGGGGAACAGGGAGGAGGAGCGCGCGGCGAAATAATTACTTAAAATTGTGTAAATAAGATACGCAGCGTCTCACTCTCCCTCTTTTAGCACTGAGGAGGGAGGGAGGGAGGGAGGGAGAGGGGGAGGGAGAGAGAGAGAGAGAGGGAGGGAGAGGTAGAGAGGGTTTTGTATTCTTTTCTCTCCGCTGCGGATCCTCTGGGAGCGACAGCAGAGAGATTTGATTAAATGGAGGCCCGGGGGTCGCGACCCCGCCTGAACACACTGCAGCTCTCAGCATTAATCAAATAACGCTCAAAAAATGTTGACCTTGCCCGCGCCGCGGAGCCGAGTTTATTCGGTGAGACAGACCTGTTGGGATTCTGCGCGCGCGCGTGTGTGTGTGTGTGTGTGTGTGTGTGTGAGAGAGAGAGAGATGAAAAGAGAAACTATTCATTTGTTGAAAGACATTTGCAGCGGCGACTGTACGGCTGCAGAGCCTGGTCTTGATTTCTCGTGTGTAAAAGTCAGGCGGCTCAAACCTTCAGTCTGTTTTTTCTTCTTTGGTGAGGACCTGCGGCAGACGTGACTGCGTCTGCGTCTCGCGTTTTATCCGTTCGCGTTTTGTGTTCAGTTTGAAGCGAGCTGAATCAGACCGTTGTTCACGATGAGTTTTCTTCTGATGGACCTTCTTGATGTATGGCTCACTGATCTCAGCATCAGGTCCCAGTGAATCTGTTTGATGTGGGCCTCAGAGAACCTCTTTTGTGCTGTTTGAGTGATCTCGTGTTTGGAGGTGGGTCTCTTCGGGTATGTAGGACTACTGGAGAGATCAAATGAACCTCCTCAGTGCTATTGGTGGGATGTCAAGGTGTGGTCCTGGTCGCTTGCTTTCGCTGCATGGGAGTGATCTCAAGATGTAGCTCCAGTTTAATCTCTGCTGTGCTACAACACTGATCTCTCAGGATTTGTTCCCAGTTAATCTCCCTGTTTACTGTTGTGTGTGATCTCAAGTTGCGGTCCTGGTCGATCTCTTCGGTTCCGCAGGGGTGGTCTGAAGATTCCGTCGTGGTGGAGCTCCTTAGAGCTTGTCGGGGTGATCCCGCGGCTCTGAAGGGCGTGGTGTGTCGTGATTTAGAGCTGGCCCTTCAACCAGAGAGGCTTGTGTCTGGGAGAAGCGCTGTGGAGAATGACAGAGGGGTGGAAGAGACAGGCACTAACCTCATAGTGAGGCTTGGCCTTGCAGTCATGCAGCCCCCCCCCAAAAAAAAAAAACTCCTCTCTATCCCAGTCCATCTTAGCCCTGACCTTTCTTAGCAGGCAAGCACTGAGTGAGGATTCAATGGGGGAATTCCTTAGTGTTGTGTTTTGTATGATAAAATAATTTCCCCTCAACAAAAATAGAATCACAAAAAAAGCTGTTACTGAGGTTTTCTCAGGATTACCCAGAGTGCACTTCATTTCAGATGTGCTGTTTACTTATAATTATTGCAGGGCTGTCCCCTGTGGATTTCCAGCCCCTAAAATTTTACTGTTTCATGGTTTCGTGTTGTATGGTAACAGAATATATTGTGAGTCTTTATTGTTTTTGTCCATCAGTGCTTATACTGAAATTAAATGGCAGGTTTTTTTCTGTGGCGGGGTGAAGGAACAATGTACAAAAACTTCACGATGCTTTGAGCTGTGAAGGGAGAGGAAACCATAGAAAGAGCCTGTGGGGCCTGGGGGAACGGCCATTCCCAGAGCCTCCCTGAACCAGCTTAAAGCTTCAGGTAGATAAATAAAAAACATTCCCTGGAAACAGGAGTCAAGAGAAATTACTGGAACAACAAGGTTATTCAGAACGTTGTGATGTCTGTGTGCCAGTTCTAGCCGCTGTGCGAACATGCAGATTAAAACAGCGGCTAATTTACAGCGCCGTAAAAAAAATAAAAATAAAATACTTCTCTACTTCGGTTATTATCTGAAACGTATTTATTGTGGACCGTTAAAAAAGGCTGAAATTAAACACTTTACGGGCGTTTATTTGAAAGCGTTAACTACGCTGAGCGCTCGGTTTAATGCAAGCCTGGTGTTTGTTAAAAACAAACTGGAAAAACAGAGATAAGGGAGGAGGGAAATCTCTCCCTGCGTGGGTAAACAGGGGAGGAGGAGGGGGGAATCGATTGGCTGACTGGGGGGGGCTACGATTGAGCAGATTTCAGGAAGTTTCAGAGTCCGTTTCCCTTCTCTCTCTTTTTTTTTT
>NC_057935.1:4325181-4357681 GCF_018555375.3 Anguilla rostrata
GTCTCTGTGTGTGTTTATGTCTGCCTGTGTGCGTTTTGTGTGTGTGTGTATGCCTGCCTGTATGTGTGTACATATGCCTGTGTGTGTGAGAGAGAGGAAGAGACAGAAAAAGAGAGGGTGAGAGAGAGAGAGAGTGCTTGTGTGTGTGTGCTAACTGGGACAGAGGTGGGGGCGAGGTGGGGGGGGGGACATTCTCTCACACACCTGGCGTAAATCGCAACCCAAAGGGGGCGGGTGACACCGCTGCCGCCCAGGCTGTGTGCGATTCTGGGGCCCAGGCCTCACACCGGACCCCCCACTCGCCTGGAAGGCCTCCCCAGGAGCGAGCCCTCTTCTCCTGCAGCGAGCAGCGGGGCTGACCTGGGGGTGGGTGGGTGGGATGGGGCGGGGGGGTTGTGGGTGGCCTCCCCCCCCCCCCCCCCTTCACCCGCATTCCGGCAAGGTGTTTGTTTAAAAGGGAATCAATTAAAGCGAAATCTCTGCGAAGGCCGGGCATTTGTTAGGAAAACAGAAAATGGCGGTCAGTGCCCGGGTTGTGCCGACGGTGCATCTTTCTGCCCTCTGTTCTGTTTTCTCTCTCTCCTCTCCTCTCTCTCTCTCCGTGAGAAAAAAAACGCTCATAATTGCTTTATGCAAAAAGCACAACGCCGTCCCCTCCTCTTTCAGTTCGGCCTTGTTTTCTTTTCATATATCGATTGTTTTCCCTCGGTACCGCCTTCTGGAAAAAAAAACACGCCCTCCTCCCTCACCCTTCGACATCTTCTTCATTTTTTAAAGTTAATCCGTGCTGTTTTTTTTTTTTTTTTTTAAGACGGAGACGACTTTGTAATCAGAAACTGGTCTGAAGCGAAGCTTGTTGTGGTTCAAAGGCAATAAGTTGTAAGTTACCATGGCGAGAGCTCATCTTTCAGGTTTGTCATTCCAATCTATCCAGCTGCTGTCCCTCTTCCCCCCAACATACACACACACACACACACACACACACACAGTTGTTTTGTTGCTCTGCACACTCTTAGTAAGTGTCTCTTATGTAGCTTAGCCAAATATCGGTTGGTAGCAGCTGTGTTTCAGTAGGCTTTTAACAGTCTAGTGTTGAATTACAATAGAATTAGTCACAAAAATCTCTCATAGCCGCACCGAACAGCTCTAACCTTTACTCTCAAATTTTTACTCTCTCTCTCTCTCTTCTCTCACTCTCTTTCCATTCCTCTGTTAAATTTCCCCTTCCTCTCTCCGTCCCTTGTTTGTCCATCACCTCTTCACTGGCTGCTGCGATCTGCGTGTGTCCTCTCTCTCTCCTTGCTCTCCCCCTCTCTTTTCTCGATCGCTCTCCCGTGACCTCTGTCTCCTCTCTCTTTCCTGCTCTCTTCCTCTTTTTTCTCGATTGCTCTCCTGCGATCTGCCGTGGCAGCAGCGGTGATGAGTAGAGCGTGCTTCGATCCCCCCGCGCTGCTGCTGGGAAGCTCTCCTCCGCCGCGGGTAGGGGAGAGAGGGAGGGAGAGAGAGAGAGGGAGAGGGAGGCAGAGAGAGAGGGGGAGGCAGAGAGGGAGAGGGAGGGAGAGAGGGAGGCAGAGAGAGAGAGAGGGGGAGAGAGGGAGAGGGAGAGGGAGGGAGGCAGAGAGAGAGAGAGGGAGAGAGAGAGAGAGGGAGGGAGGCAGAGAGAGAGAGGGAGAGGGAGGCAGAGAGAGAGAGAGGGAGAGGGAGGGAGGGAGGCAGAGAGGCAGAGAGGCCGGCTCAAACGATTTGTTAGGTTATTGACATTTAATTGGAAGCGCTTTTGCGCCGCTGCCTGAAAAAAAACAAAAAAAAACGCTGTTGGCTTGTTCTCCGGTCGCCATGGCAGCTAACAAGCACAGGAGCGCTCACTTTAGGCAGAGCGCACACGAGAGAGAGAGAGAGAGAGGGCTGAGAGAGAGGGAGAGGGAGAGAGAGAGAGAGAGAGAGAGAGAGAGAGAACAAGCCCAAGCAGACGGTTTTGCAGAAAGGAAGCCTGCTGGAAACTGCTTGGGAATGTCAGGGGTGAAATGCCAGTGCGTGTGTGTGTGTGTGTGTGTGTGCGTGGTGTGTGTGTGTGTGTGTGTGTGTGTCGTGTGGTGTGTGTGCACTCGTGTGTGTGTGTGTGTGCGTGGTGTGTGTGTGTGCACTCGTGTGTGTGTGTGCGTGGTGTGTGTGTGTGCACTCGTGTGTGTGTGTGTGTGTGCGTGGTGTGTGTGTGTGTGCTGTCGTGTGTGTGTGTGCGTGGTGTGTGTGTGTGCACTCGTGTGTGTGTGTGTGTGTGTGTGGTGTGTGTGTGTGTGCACTCGTGTGTGTGTGTGCGTACGTACATGTGCGTGTGCGTGCTTTTGAAATGAATAAAAGGGACGTGTTTTGCTCACACATTTGCCTTTTTTTGTCTTGACGAAATTCGAGCGAGTGGGCCGTCGCCCCCTGAAGCCGCACTTCCTGTCACGTCTTCGCCCCCGTCTCGTCTCGTCGACTAATTTGGCATTTAGAAAGTTCTTTAGGTTTTTTAACTTCTCGTGTTTTCAGGAACCGATCTGACCGCGGGCCTGAGAATACAGCGCATTCACTCCTCCTGACTGATCTGATTAACCGAGAGAGAGGGAGAGAGAGGGAGAGAGAGAGAGGGAGAGAGGGAGGGAGAGCGAGAGGGAGAGAGAGAGAGGGAGAGAGGGAGAGGGAGAGAGGGAGAGAGAGAGAGAGAAAGGCCTTTTAAGTGATGCGTGCAAAAAAGATCAAGCTAATGATAGATGTGTCATCTCGCTAATTGCTATGAAATTAAATTTTGCTGTAATTACTTCTGCCTTATTTTGTATTCAGCAATAATTTCATGCCTTTGCGCCCCCCCCCCCCCCCCCCCAAACTCTGTGTGTCTGCGGGAAGTCCTCGTCTGGCTCTGGTCAGAACAGAACACGCCTCCGTGTTCGCGGGCTGCTTCGCCGTGCTGAGACAGACACGTTCCCCCCCCCGTCCTCTTCCGTTCATCGCGTTCCCAGCATCCTTTGCTCTTGTTGGCGGAGGGAGAGTTCCAGCGCTGCGCCAGGCCTTCTTGCGATCGATCGATCGATCGATCCATCGCGCGGGATCGGCGTCGCGGCGTGCCGTTAAAAACACGCCCCGCACCTTCGCTGTGTGAGACCCGGGCGAAACATCTGCTCGCGGACAGACAGATGTGCGCGGGATGAGGATGGAGGGAAAGAGGGAGAGGCCCAGGGAAAGACGGAAGAGAGAGGGAGAGAGAGAGAGTAGGGGAACTCGGTGAAAGAGTGTAGTTCGAGCAGGACGTGTGGAGCTGGACCGAGACCTGGGGTGAATGATTAATTGTGCGGAACAGTGTCAGACAAACAGGAAGTGACATAACTATGGTCAACAGACTGTGCGAAAGAGTGAACCGTGGAGTGAGTTAGCGTTGGGGACAAAGAGCGGGAACTATGGGTCATCCTAAGCTGCTCGGGAAGGTCCGACTCACCTCACTGGCCTCTCTCTCTCTCTCTCTCTCTCTCTCCCCCTCTTCTCTCTTCCTCTCTTTCACTCTCTCTCTCTCTCTCTCTCTGTCTCCCCCTCTTCCTCTCTTTCACTCTCTTTCGCTCTCCCTCTCTCTGTGACTAACGAGGGACTGCAGTGAAAAGCACCGCGCAGCATCTCCAACTCGGGCCGGTCGGCTGTCTGGAACCCAACAGGAATTTTCATGTTTATTTTTATTTTCTTTTTTTTCTGAGTGTGTGTTTTTTTTTGCTTTGAGCCTGGGTCTTTGTCCTCTGTCGCTCCCCCCCACACCCCCCCCCCGCACAATATTCCACATTCTTTCACAGAAAAGCGAGGTGGCTCATTTCCTGATACCCTGCTTTTGTTTTTGAACCCTCAAAGGCGAGGGGAACGCGTGCATATTTATGAGCCGAACGGAGGAAGAGGAGCGGGGCGGCGGGCGTATGGTCCGCATTACGCCCTGACGGCCAAGCGCTTGCACGTGATTGGCCCGATCGATACGGAGAGGACGGCGGTATTTTGTTCGCCCCCCACCACCCCCCCATCCCCCCCGCCCCGGCTCGGCTCGGTGAATTAAGTTTCAAAACGGCATTGAGAAGCAAAAAGGCGAGACCTTCTAACGTTACGCCATATGTCCCCTTTAGCGTTCGGGAAAACAAAACACAAACGAAACAAAAAAAACAAAACAAAACAAAAAAACAAAACAAAACAAAACAAAACACTGCTGTAGCTGTGACATGTGACCTTTTCTGACCCGCCCCCCTGCCAGCTCCGCGCTTCTCCCTGCCAGCTCCGCGCTTCTCCCTGTCAGCTCCGCGCTTCTCCCTGCCACCTCCGCGCTTCTCCCTGCCACCTCCGCGCTTCTCCCTGCCAGCTCCGCGCTTCTCCCTGTCAGCTCCGCGCTTCTCCCTGCCACCTCCGCGCTTCTCCCTGCCACCTCCGCGCTTCTCCCTGCCAGCTCCGCGCTTCTCAATATTTCATGGGAGCCCCGTTAAAATATTCAGGACGTGTTCGGCGCGGGTTTCTGAGAAACACACCTGTTGCCGGCGGAGACGGCGGGTTGGGGGCGGCTGCCGCAGAGGATTGTGGGTAGTTTATTCCGGCTTGGATGGCCGGCCTTGGCGTTCCGCACGGTGGCGTTGCGCGGGTAGCCTTGCCCCGCGAGGTCCCGCCTCAGGCACCGGGCCTTCATGGGCGCACGTCTCTTCTGGTCTCTCGCCCGGGTTCCCGCACCCGCCCCGGGGATTCGCCCGAGCCGCCCGCTCGCTGGCTGGCCTGACCATGTGACCGCGGGTTGCCAGCGGTGGCGAATCGCGTGCATGTGTGTGAGGGAGGGGGGGGCTGGGGTGGCGCCGGCGGCCGAGGTGACCCAGCTGGTTTAACCTTGGCGGTAGCGTGTTCGGAAGCTGACAGGAAGTGGCTGTGCGTGGCGGGGGCAGCTGGCTGTGTGCACCTGCATGCACTTGCTGTCTGTCAGGGCCGGCCCCGGGGCCCCTAGGGGCCCGACGCTGCAGCTGTTCCCGACACGCCTGTGCCTTCTACTCGCCGTGTGTGTGTGTGTGTGTGTGTGTGTGTGTGTGTGTGTGGTGTGTGTGGTGTGTGTTTTGTGTGTGTGAGATGGTGAGATGGAGGCGTGTGGGTGTGTGTGGTGCGATGTGTGTGTGTGTGTGTGTGTTGTGTTGTGCGGTAGTGTGTTCGTGTGAGTTTGTGAGCGTGTGGGTATGCGTGTGTGAGTGCGCACATGTGTGTAAGTGTGTGTGTGTGTGTGTGTGTGTGTGTGAGAGAGTGTGTGTGTCAGTGCGTGTGTGTGTGTGTGTGTGTGTACTTTGTCTGTGGCGCAGCAGTGAGCAGAGGGCCGGTGTTCCTGCAGCTCGGGTCCTCAGTGTGCATGTGTGCTCCAGCCCCCTCCCTGCTCTGTGACCCCCTCCCTGCTCTGTGGCCCGCTCCCTCAGCTCCCAGGATGAATGGGGCCTTTTGTGTGACACAGTGCCTTCTCCGCTCGGCTCGCTTCTCTCTCTCTCCCTCTCCTCTCTTTCTCTCTCTCCTCTCTCTCTCCTCTCCCTTCTCTCTCTCTCTCTCTCTCTTCTCCTTCTCTCTCCTCATGCTCTGTAGCAATTTCTGTCTTCCCCTTCTCTGTCCCTTTCTTTAGCTCTTTCTCTCTAATGTTCAGTCTTTTAATTTAGCTGCTTTATTGGCGTGACATAATGTACAATACGCATTGCTAAACTTGTGTAGTTGCTTGAGCAATTATGCTGTCCTGACGGTTATAATACAATAACAAGAACAACAAACAACAGCGTGATTAACAATAACAATTAACAATGCAAATACTTTGAAGCAGCTGGAAGTAATGAAAATAATAACAGTAAAAGTCTGTTCCAAAGGGTTGGGACTCAATCCTGTTCCTCTCCATGGAGGATTTGGGCTTGTTGTTTCAGGAGGGTTTGGGAATATTGTGTGCTATTTTTTTGGGGTTTATATTTTCTTTTGGAAATGAAAAGTCTCTTTCAGTTTCTCACGGTTAATGAGGATGTTTCTCTGTCTGTCTGTCCTGTGTTTTTCTTTTCTTTTTTCTGTCTGTTTCTGTTCTCCTATTCCATCGTTCACTCTCTCTGTCTTGCTCTCTCAAATTCAGATGCAAAATGCTTCACTGACATGACTTATTTTGAAATACATATTGCCAAAGTGTTATAATCCATCAGGATAATAACAACGATAAAATTAATAACAACAATAATTCTTAAGATTAAAATATAACATATATGAAATGTATACTAGTAATAGTAGTAATAGCAATAGTAATACTACAACTAATAATAGTTATAATACTGTAAATTAATAAATAATGTAAATATATGTTGTATAATTAAAACAGATGTATATTCATTTGGGAGGAGTTATGTCTGTGGCAACTACATATTTATACAGAAACTTATCTCTCCAAGGAGGATTTGTAATAGCTGGGTCACCAGTAGGGTGGAGAAGTTTGGGTGTGTTGTTTTGAAATTTTGCAAAAAGTTGTTCTCTAATTTCTTCATATTTATCGCATTGGGTGGGAAAGTGCAGCTCTGTTTCTCTTTGTTTCTGGTTATAGTGGGAGCTTTCTCTGTCTCTGTGTGTCTCTCTCTCTTTCTCTCTCTTTCCTTCTCTCTCTCTCTCTCTCAAATGTCTCTACCTCTGAGTGTACAGTGACTTATTGTCAGACCCAGTCTTGTCTTGTAGTGGTGGAGGAGGAGGAGGAGGAGGAGAAGGAAAAATACAATACCCTCACCCCCCCCCCCCCCCCCCCCAGACCCCCACACCCCACCCCCCAGGGCTGTAGTGCACTGAGCTCATCTGTGTTTGGGGAGCATTTGAAAAAGAAAAAGAAAGAAAGAAAAAAAGAAAGATCCAATCAATATCAGGGTGCTCCCTCAGGACCAGCCTATGACATCATCCCAGTCGTGTCACATGACTCCCCGTCCATCTGCGGGCAGGCACCTGCGATGGAGCAGCGAATATGTGGAGTGGGAAAGAGACACAAAGAGGCATACATCACGCCTTCTCTATCTGATGTGTGTGTGTGTGTGTGTGTGTTTGCCTTCATTACAGCCGAGTCTGGTTTCATAGAGCCAGCAGGCAGCCGGGTGACGTGATTGGCTGTTGGGCAGGTCCAGGTGATTTGCATGGGTTTGAATGTGACGATTAAACCACATGCTTTTTGTTTCTTTTCTGTAATGGCTGTAGTTTGACTGGGGATGAAGGAGTGAGATGTGAAGCGCTGCGTGTCAGAGCTCTGCCTGTCTGCCTGAGTTGTTCTTGAGCCTGGTTCCTTCCGAGGTTTCTTCCCATCTGCCACAGGGAGTTTTTCCTTCCACTGTTGCTTTAGGCTTGCTCCTGTGGGGGTTGAGGTCAGGGTTGTCTGTGAAGCGTATTGTAACTGTTTGTGAAATAAATTTTGATTGATTGATTCTGTTCAGTTTATAATATACCTTTAATGGGACCTAACGAGAGGGGGGTTGGGGTGGGAGCTGTGTGTGTTGGGGTTGTGTGGTGTGTGTGTGTGCATGTGTGAGTGTGTGTGTATGTGTGTGTGAGTGTGTGTGTGTGTGTGCGTGTGTGAGCAGACAGTAATGTGCGTGTGCAGAGGTGGCCCATCTGTCCGCTCAGAGTAGGTGGTGTGGGATCAGAGCCAGCGCTGCGTCTGATGCAGACCCACCAGCAGACAATAGACAAGCACCTGACACACTGAAGTGCACTGAGCCTTTAACCCCTAGGTGCTAATATTGTCTCGGTTATTGTGGAAGAGGGGAAGGCAGCATAGGGGAAGAGAGGAGAGAAGAGAGAGAGGAGGGAGAGAGAGGACAGAGAGGGGAAGGGGTTTATTGAGAGGACAGAATGATTTATTTTATTTCTCCTGATTAATAATTATCAGTTAAGCAGCTGATTAACATATTTACAATTAGGCCAGAAATTGGAAGTTATTAAACCTTCTCTGTATATAAGCAAGCATCCAATCAAGTATTTAACCAAGTCATTCCAGGATTAATTGGGATGGAGAGCCCGGTGGTAGGGGAAAGAGGATGGCAACTGTCATTTTGTAGGACAGCGACATACACAACAACCTCACCAGTCTTCCACACTTCACACTCATCACACACCACACCACCCACGCACACAACCACACACCTCATCACACAGATCACCACGCACCTGCCACACACACACATCACACAGACATTCACCAACACACTGTGCACATGACACACACACTCACACTACACACACACAGACACTCACTCACTCAACCACAAGCACACACGACACACCAAGACATCACTCACACACACATATAAGCACCACACTCACACAGGACAACAACCTCACTATCCACACACACACAGACACTCACTCACACACTCACATACACACACACTCACACCACACACACACAGACACCACTCACACACTCACATCACACACACCACACTCACACACACACACACACACACACACAGACACTCACCACCACACGCACACACACACACACACACACTCACACACACACACACACAGACACTCACTCACACACACACACACACACACGCACACACACTCACACTCACACACACACACACCAGACTGTCAGTGAGTGAGGGCATGCCTGTTGCCTTGTGCCCCAGCCTGGTGATCCTGCTTTCTAATCAGCCGTCCCAAACCGGGGGGAGAGCTTCGGAGCATTTCTAACGAGCGCTTCCCCAAGACCCCCCCCCCCGCCCCCCCCCCCAGGGGGACGCTGTGTCAAAGTGGCCTGAGAACTGAGCCAATCACAGGGAAATTGATCAGGTGTAGGTCACTATGGTAACCTGAAGAAAGGAAGGGAAGGAGGAGGGGGGAGGGGGAGAGGAGGGGGAGAGGGAGAGGATGGGGAGGGGAGGGAGGAGAGGGGCGGTGGGTAGCGGTTGTGATGGCCGGGGCGTTTGTTTGTTGTCTGTTGGAGATTTGGGAGCTTATCTGTGACATGTGTGCACAGTTTGCCGGGCTCTGAGAGCCTGTGTGTGGGGCTAAGTCTCACATGCTAACGGAGAATACTGCATCTATGGGGGGGGGGGGGTGGGGGTGGGGGGGGGGGGCTCGGTCCCTGTCACCGGCTGTGCCTTGTGCTTCTCTGGGGTTGGGGGTCAGTGCAAACAGCTGGCAGTGCTGCGTGTGCTAGCTAGCATCCCCTGAGAATGTTTGTGTGTGTTTGCATGTGGGCAAATTAGCATGGATGTCACAAAAACATGTGTCTGGTGATGCAGAGAGGGGTTTGCGGGGGGGGGGGGGGGGCGTTGTGTCAGGAGGGTCTCCCCCCCCACCCCCACCCCCAGGACCCTTGTGTCTCCCAAACCGGGCTGCAGATGTTTTTTTTACAAGGCCTGGTTTCAGGAGGATAAATGACTTGGATGAAAGGAGTCAGAATCAATATACAGATGATGCAGAGGGACTGGGGGGAGGGGGTGATGGGGGGGGGTAAGAGACAGTCACTTTGACCCCCCTCCACACCCCACCAGCCCCGCTTCTGCTCCTAATCCCCTGCCCAACCCTGACCGTGACCCTGCCCCACACCCCCCGCGCAGTGTAAAATAACCTCTGGAGTTATGAGCTGTCTCTCCTGATGACACGGCATAGCATCAGTGTGGTGCTTTTGAGGGGAGCTGGGGTACTGGCTGGGTGTGTGGGGGGAGCGTGTGTGGCAGTTTGGATGTATTTGAGTGGGTGGGGGGGGGGTGTGTGTGATGGTCTGGAGTTGGGATGTATTTGAGTCGGTGGCGGGGTGGGGGTGTGTGTGTGATGGTCTTGGAGTTGGGATGTATTTGAGTGGGGTGGGGGAGGGGGTGTGTGTGTGATGGTCTTGGAGTTGGGATGTATTTGAGTGGGGTGGGGGGAGGGGAGGGTGTGTGTGATGGTCCCAGTGTTGGGATGGAGGGAGTTGGGGGGGGAGGGGGGGTGAGGGGGGGGGTCTCCCGGCTGTGCATCGATCCCACAGCCCTCCAGAGGTCAGGCGCAGCTGCAGAAGTGACAGACACAAGGCAGGCGCTGTCATGTTCATTACATCACCGCTGTGCTGTCGTCAAAAGACACACACCACAGCTTTTATCTTTCCCTACGCCGAGCGTGAGCGTCACATTTTCAGCGCTCTCTCGGTCAAGAAGTGGCACCTCTCAAAGTGACCGTAAATGTGGATACGCAGCAAGATCCTCAGTGTTAAATCTACTCTGGTGCAGACGATCCCTCGTCAATTCTCACTTAAACTCAGTGACAGCTCAGTTAGCACTGAAACGCTTTACTGTGTAAAACAGGAGGAATGTAAAGATAATATTTACTATATTTTTGAGTTTGGGACCAGCACAAACGCACCCTAGTCCTACATTTACCTGTTCCCCGAGATATTTCCCATGTTTAAAGGGGATTGGGGAGCGGCATATTATTTCAATAAAAGGATGTCCTGCCCCCAGTGCTGACGGACAGTAATCCTCTTGGAGGTGCTGGGGGGGGGGCAGTTGTTGCCATTAGACTCGTCCCCCCCCCCCCGCCCCATGAACGCGCAGCCAGACAGCTTGATAATGTCAGCACATTTAATCCCACAGCTGCACACGCTGCTCGCCGAGCCGCGCCATTGTCTGAGGCCCCAACCTGCAATTTTCCATGTCAGATAGAATCGCTCCCCCCCCCCCCCCCATCCTCCAGAGAGGGCGATCTGGGGGGTGGGGAGAGGAGAGGAGAGGAGAGGGAGAGAGGGGTGGGGGGTTCCGCTGTCAGACCCGCACGCGCTTCCTGGTTCCTAAACGCCAAAATTAGGGGATTCGGATCTGATGTGAGAGTCAGACCTTTGAAAAAAAAATGACTTTGGCTACTGCTGAGCTGTGCGGTGGTTTAAGGGAAGTACAGTGCAGTACAGTGCTGCTAAAATGCCGTTATATTCCATTAGTACTGCACATGAAGGAGGGAAACAGCGTTACAACTACAGTAATAGCTGCAATTAATTAAATACAAGCGTGTCCAAAACATTGCATAATAGTGCAGTGATGCTGCAGTAGTTACAGTTATATCGACTATAGTTGAACCGCGGTTTTTTTTTTTGTGAGGGGAAGGATGGGAGGAGCGAAGGAAAGAGGGAGTAATGGAGGGAGGTGGGGCAGTTTTGGGAGCCTCGCGGGGTCTCGGTTCTTCCCGTCCAAACCACGGCCTTGGAGACTCCCCTGCCCCCCTCCCCAGTTTGTGATCTTTGTTGGGGGGCCCGCCACCGCCAACCTTGGCCTTTGGATCCGCCCCCCTCTGCTCTAACGTTCCGCCCGGTGTTGCATCACCGTGGTAACCCTCTCCCCAGAGGCCTGAGGGACGGGGGCGAAGGGGCAGAGAGACAATGAAGGAAATGAGAGATGAGGGAGGGCAAATGGAGGGAGGGAGCGAGGGAGGGAGGGAGGGATGGAGGGGTGAGGGGTGGAGGGACGGACGGGGAGATGGGCGGCGGTAGAAATAAAGGGAGAAAGAACAGAGGGAGGGAGAGATAGAGAGGGAGAGAGAGAGCGGGGAAAGCCCGTTTGTGTACAGTGGCAGAGATGGAAGGATGAAAGGGGAGGGAGGTGCTGAGCGGGGCTTTCAGTGGGAGATGAAAGGAGCGGTGTGTGTGTGTGTGTGTGTGTGTGTGTGGCGGGAGAGAGGGAGAGAGAGAGAGAGAGGCTGCGCAGGTCTGCACACGTCTGTGGGGCGGTACAGGGTCAAACAGAGTTTAGAGAGAGACTGCTGGAGGGGGAGCCCCATACCACACACAGAGGGGTTACAGACACGCACACATACACACACACACACACACACACACACACCACGCACATACACACACACGCACACTCAAACATACTCACACACACACACATACACACACACTCACACTCACACTCACACTCACACACACATACACACACACTCCAAAGATTAAAAGAGGCGCAATCTGAAAAGTGCAACTCTTATTAATAGGAAAAAAAGCGATGTGGACAGAAAGAAGGATAAACAGATAGAAAGAGCGACAGACTGGTGAAAGAGTGTGGGGGGGCTTCGTCCAATGCCATCGGTGAGTCTGAGGTGCTGGTGCAGGGCCTGGGGGGGTCACTGACGGTGGGGGGGGCCACTTTAGCTGAGAGCTGGGCGGGGTCAGTCGCTGACATCACGGGGAGAGCCCGTTCCCCTTCTCCTCTTCCGAAACGCAGGCCACACCCCCTCCGCCCGGGGTCCCGCCGACAGACGGATCGTTTTTAATACGTCCGTTCCGTCATCCCTCCATCTTATAAACGCATCCACCCCCCTCCCCCCCTCCACCCTTCCCCCTTTTCCTTTCAGTAAAACCGAACACGGGGTTCTCTCAGAACGTTAGCGCTCTCGCGCGGCGGGCGTTTCGTGCGTCCCGCGTCACGCTTCGCTGTCACGGCGCCCCGTGCGCCGGCCGCGGAGGTCGAGGCCAGGTGAGGGCCCGGCGAGTTCCTGTCGCCGTGGACACGCTCGCCATGGGCCCCCAACTGCCCCCTGGGAAATCGGTTACGGTGGACGGACCGCGCGTTCCGTAACAAACGCGCGCTAAGAAGGTTCTCAAGGGTCGCGCTCTGAGAAACGATACACCGTGCTTCTGAAAACAACACCTTCCCAGAATGCACCGGTTACGCGTACTCATTTTGAAAACCGTTCCCCGTTGTCCGTCTGTGCCTGGAACGGGCAGGTAGACACCGCAGGCGTACCGTATGTCTCTAGTTTAGGATCTGGACTCTAATTTAGGGAGGAGGAGAGAGGGGTGTTCAGATGCTATCGTTGGTTTCGGGGGTAAAAAGAAAAGAAAGAAAAAAAAAGAAGGCACCCTCGCGTCCGTTAGAGGATAAGCGTTAAAAATGCATGGGCTCATGAATAATTAATCAGGCACGCAGGAGCAGGTCCGCGGGCATTCCGCCGGACGGAGGGTGTGCTTTGAAGTCTTCCTCCAACGCGTGCAAGGTGGTCTTCCTCCCCCCCGCGTCTGCGCTGGCCGGTCTGAGCGCGCTCACAGCTGGGCCCCCCCGGTCCGCAGGCCTTGATCGCGGCACGTCCTCCTCTGGTCCGTGCTGCGGGGGCTCGAGTGGATTTTACCCCCCCCCATCCCCCCTCCCCCCCCCCACCCGCGATAATGGCACACGCTCTTATTTGAGCGTATGCTACTGTATAAATTTAGGGGGATGCCTCTCACCTGTGCAATCCCCCCCCCCCCCGCTGCCGCCAATGTGGTAGCGGATGAAGAGAGGAGGCTAAGCCCTCTCCACTGTGCCGGGGTGGGGGGGATGGAGGGGGGGGCAGTCAAACTGAGAAAATGAACATATGGCCAAGGGCTCACCCTGAGTGTCAGAACACTGCAAGCCTCCCTCTCTCTTTCTGTCTCTCTTTTGCTTTTCATCCCTTCTTCCTTTTCTCTATCTTTTGCTCTTCTTATTTTTTCCCTTCCTGTCCCGTAGTTTCCCTTTCTCCTGCTCAAAATTATCTTTTATTTCCCACCTTCTCTTTCTTTCTCCCACCTTTTACTCCCTGTTTCCCACCCCCCCTTCTCTCTCTCTCTCTCTCTCTCCATCTTCTTCTCTCTCTCGGCACACGGACAGCCGGCACTCCCTGGGAGCTGCCAGGTTTCCGGAGAGGAGTAAGTGATGAATTGTTTGCCGTATGCAGATGTGAGCGTATGAATGCATTAATCTCCTGATTGTGCTGTCTTAATTCACAAGCTCTCCTTCTACGAACGCGGGAATAGATTTTAATTAAAATATCTCCAAAGATCTCTCCTTGGCGTTTTGTTTTTTCTTTTTGATGTTCTTGTGTTTTTTTGTATTTTGGCTGTTAAATTTCCATCCTGACAAATGAACAACAACAGCCCCCCCCCCCCTCACCACCACTGCCACTGCCACTGTTTGGGTCACATGGTAACAAGCCCCTGCCTGCCACCTGCCCCCTCCTTATGCAAGCTGTGAAGCATGATGGGGGATTCTGGTGTCCTTTGAGAGCTGATTCAGGATGAGCTACCCCAGCCGTGCCTCAGTGCTGCACACGAGTACTGTGCGTACCGACCCAGAGTCACGTCCGGGTGACCAGCACGCTGCCAGATCATCAGCTGGGTGGGCGGACCTTTCACTGAACAGGGGAACACCAGCCGGCCAATGAGCCGGTGCTTCAAGAGGGAACAGCAGGGTTTTTTTTTTGTTTTTTTTTTACTTTTTCTTTTTGTCCCACCCCCCACCCCCCACCCGCTTCAGCGTAAATATTTTATGAGAAGTGTTGTCTAAGAACGTTGACATTGCGTTTTGGGAAAGTTGCAGAACATGCGGAGAAGGTTAGCGTTTCGGGGGGGGGGGGGGGGCTTGGGGGTGGTTGGTGGCCGTTGGCCGAGGCTGGGGAGGTGGGGGGGCGTGGGGGGTGGGGGGAGAGTGATTAGCCGGGGTGCGCGCACTGACAGGTGCCGAGTGGAACGCGCGGTAAAGTGTGAATGACTTTGCACCGCCATCTGTTCCCGCTGCTTATGAAAGGGGGGGGGGGAGGATGGGAAGGAAGAGAGCCCCCCCCCCACCCTCTCCTCAGTGTTGCCATGGTGAAGCTAGCATATAGGGGTGTGGTGATCACGCGAAGGAATCATTCATGATCGCTACTGTGGCAGTTATTTGGAGGGGGGGGCGGGGCGGTCCGGGGGGGGGGGGGGCAGGAATACCTGCATCAGCAGGTGGGAACTTTGAAGAGAAGAAACTCCCCAGGCTGCTCTCTGAAATATTTAGTGCTGTACGGTTCTTATCCCTTATTATCTAACCATAATTATATTGTCTGCTGTATTATGTTTTGATATTATGTAAATGCCTTGATAGAAATGGAAACAGAGGTAGTCTGATAGGTGTACGAAAAAAAATTCAGTTGTTTAAAAATGGATGAGATGTACTGCACGTCTTGTGACAGGTATATGTAATCTACATGCCTCTGCAAATATTTACTGCAGAGATCTACTTAAAGAGCTGGTACATAGATTGATGTATACTGTATACACAGAGAGATAGTCTGACAACCTGTGTGAAGTCTTTGCTTGCTTTGATTTTAAAAAGCTTTTTTGATAGTTCATTTTCAGATGGCATCAAGCTCCAAGTCAGCTTGTCAGAGTGAAAGTCTCAATTTGTGCACTGTAAGTCTAAAACTTATGCCTCTAATTATTTTGAGTCTTAACCTGTAACTCCATACGACTTAACCTATAGGTCTGTTATCTCTTAACCCATAGCTTTATGTCTTTATGTTTTACCTTGTGGCTTAGTGAGTCGAACTCATAATTCATGAAGTGACATTCCATAACTTTTTATTTGTGATTCTGTACTTCTTAATTCCGGTTAACTCTTGGGCTGGGGGGTCGGGGTATAACCAGAAATGCTTTGAGGTGCAGTCCTGCACGACTTGCGCCAAAATGGCTGCCATTTTACGGCAGTCTGTAGCATTTCCCGCCCTGCCAGGTGCTTGAACTGTCAGGTAATCTGAACGATTGCCCAGTAATCTTCTTCCTGAATGGCCTGGGGGGAAGCTGAGTGTGAAAAGAACCTTCGCTTTGTAGTGCTAGAGCAACCTGTGCACTGTTGAGATGAGGCTAAGCTGTTGTACCAAATCTGTGAATTTACGAATTACTTTTTTCCTTTTTTTTTTTTCCTTTGAAATCCTCAAATGTTGCTCTGCGTTATTGAAAGTGTAACCATATAATTTGTTCGTGACAGATGTTTTAATTTATCACAGACATTGGATTTTTTTTTCTGAAGTGCTTGATATCATAGTTCTTATAAGCACTGGAAGAAAGGATGAGTGTCCATTACCATGCTCAGTCTGGTTTGAAGCAGTGCAGTGACTCTGTCCATTTGGGGCCTGTTCACATCTGTGCTGTACTGTATGTGTGATGCGCGATAATTTTGACTGGTCTTGTTTACCCTCTTTCCCCTGGGTGTGTGAAGTGTGAATGAACAGGTGTGTGTGTGTGTGTGTGTGTGAGTGTGTGTTCCTACAGAAGTACTGCAGTGAAGGTGTTACTGAGTACACCCACACACACACGTACACACACATACACACGCACACACACACACACACACTGACACACACACACACGACACAGACACACACACACACACACACACACACACATACACACACACACACGGACACACACACACACACACACACACACACACACACACACACACACACACACACACACACACACACACTCAAACAGAATAGTACTCATTACATTCGTTTCTGACTTAAATGCTCAGAGCAGCCGCAGTCATCCTCACTGCAGCGCAGGTGGTGGGATTGTTTAAACCAGTTCGTATCTGAAACGAAGTGATTTTCCTCAACTGATTGTTTTTGTGTCATAAACGTTCATTGCAACAGCGCTTTGCTGGCGTGTAGTTAAGGGCAGAAACATTTATCATGATAA
Organism: Anguilla rostrata; assembly: GCF_018555375.3. Classification (NCBI taxonomy): domain Eukaryota; kingdom Metazoa; phylum Chordata; class Actinopteri; order Anguilliformes; family Anguillidae; genus Anguilla; species Anguilla rostrata. Next base: position 4,341,641 of record NC_057935.1, read on the forward strand.
TACGCCGTCGGATTAATTGTAATATTATGCGCGTAATTGGCATTCATGGGTTGCGGTGGAAAGCTGATCGATTGTGATTGTGCTTACGGTGCTGTTGCCATGACAGTTGCATCGAAGGGAGGCCCTGAAGTGCACTCGATCTGCGGCCAGTGTTTGACGTTCTGACTCCCTCCCCCTCCCCTCCCCCCCTCCCCCTCCCCCTCCCCTCCCCCTCCCCCTCCACCCCCCTCAGCTCCAGGCCCGGCCGTCCGCCTAAGCGCTCCCTTGGGGTCGCCATGCAGGACAGCTCCAGGCTTCTGCCCCACGGCATCCACGGCCTGCTCTCCCCGGGCCTCCTCTCCCACACAGGTAAGCTCTCTCTCTGACCCTCATCTTTATCATCACCCGCATCATCATCTTCATCCTCACCCTCATCTCCATCTTCATCCTGACCCTCATCTTCATCCTCATTCTTCATCCTCATCATCATCCTCACCCTCATCTTCATCCTCACCCTCACCCTAACCCTCATCTTCATCCTAACCATCACCCTCATCTTCACCTTCATCCTCACCCTCAACCTCAGCCTCATCTTCATCCTCATCTTCATCCTCAGGCACCACGCTGGTGCGTCAGCTCGATCGCCCCGCTGAAAAGTACAAGGTCCCAGTGACAAGCCCGTACCCCAACCTAAACTGGCAGCTTCTCTTTCTCTACGCGTCGAAATTTAAAAGAATCCTTTTAATATCCCGGCCAGGTGATTTATCGCCCACTGTGTCCTTTTTATAGCAAAAATGCGGTTTGCGGCTAACCGTTCCGAAACGAACTTTCTGAAGTATGCGCGTGCGGTGGCGGAACTGGCTGCTACATGGCCGTTATCTCCAGGTGCTGCGCGGACGCTGGAGCTCTCCAGAAGAGGAGTCATCAGACATCTCTCTTTCCAGACCCTCCTGCTTTTCTGTCTTTCTCTCCCTCTCTCCTCCTCCCTCTTTCCCTCATTCCCTCTCTCTCTCCCTCCCTCCCACTCTCCCTCTCTCCCTTCTTCCTTCTCTCCCATCCTCCCTCCCTCTCTCTCCCCTCCTCCCTCCCCCTTCTCTCCCTCTCTCCGTCCATCCCTCCCTCTCTCCCCTCCTCCCGCTGCTCATATTGATCTGTCTGACCGCCCTTCATCTGCCACTTCTGCACCTTCTACAGAGGTTACTGTATCGGATTTCTGTCGCTTGCTCTCTACCTCTCACCAACACACACACACACACACGCACACATACACACTCACATAGAGGCACACAATGACGTGCATGCTCTCACATACCACACACACATACATGCACACACACACATACACACACACGCGCGCGCACTCACATGCACACACACACACTCACACAATCACACACACACACATACATACACACATATATGCACACACACACACACACACACACACACTTTTATCCACAGGACTCCGGGTTCAAAACCGTTTTGTCCCCCTAGTGGTCGATGACGGTATCAGACCCTCATTTTCTGTCTTAAACGCTCAGACTCGTCTTCCCGTTTGTGTGGTGCTGTGAGGAGGTCAAGCAGCGCTGCAGTCGCGATCTCACACCATCCCACTCACACCGGCCGAACAAACACACGCTCTCCTCCCCGCGCTACCTTTCCCACGTGGAGTAAGAGGGGAAATAACCATTAGCCAGAATTAATTAAGAAAACTGCTGGAACTGTGTAAAACTCAACTGAACTGTGCTGATGCTGTCTCGTCAGGATCGCCTGACATTCTCTCAAACGGTGGCACGATTGTCGTACAAATGAACATGGCGGACAACCAGAAAAAGGAAACTGCTTTTAGCTAAAAGACAAATGCTTACAGTAAACGGATGTGTGTGTGTTATTCTTCATATATTACCTACCAATTATCCCGGAGCGTCATTTTGCAGTCTAAATAGAGCTTTACACATAATCCATACTGTGAGTGGTGCATTAGCGTTCAGCGCTGATGTTACCCAGTGGTGTTTGTGAAGTGTAGGGAAATATAGGGAAATATCTGGCCTGGATCAAAACATTAGGCAGTGCCGGGTGCCTATTTAAAGTTTCATCTTTCTGTTTGGCCCGGTAACCTGATACGCCTTTCTTTTTCATTTTCTCTCCCCCCCCCTTCTCCTTTTCTTCTCCCCGTAGAGTATTGGACATTCGAGTCAGCTGTATTATATTAAGCCTTTTTTTTTTCCAGTACGGAACAAGCCAAATTAAATCTTATTCCAGGACTGGAAGCTTATTTCAGCCACTGTGTGGCAGAGGCTCAACTCTATTTAAATGACGCGCGCGTCTGTTTGCTCCGACAGTCCCGCTTAGCAACAAATCGCTTTTCATTTCTGTGGAACGGCATATTTCTGGAACTACTGTAATTTAAATTTTTATCTGGACACCAGAACATAAACCTTGAATGGCCACTGGTCAACCACTGTGACTACTACATTGGTTGCTTTATCGCCCCCCTGTGGAGAGATTTTGTAACTGCGGGATCCCCTTGGGTTGCGGACAGCTCCTTAAACTTTACCGATTGGCAGTTAAACCCGTCATTATAGTGGTGCAGTAGACTTCTGTGAGCCTTCTCACGTTCATGGAGTGTGTGTGTGTGTGTGTGTGTGTGTGTGTGTGTGTGTGTGTGTGTGTTGTGGTGGTGGGGTGTGTGTGTGTGTCGTGGTCGTTTGGTGTGTGCGTGTGTGTGTGTGTGTGTGTGTCGTGCGTGGTGGTGCGTGGTGCTGGTGTGTGTGTGTGTGTGTGTGTGTCATAAGGCTTATGCAGCTGAGCCTTATACGGAAGGAATGTGCAAAACATTCAACCGGAACATTGAGAAATACTGGAAAAACTAGTATGAAATATTGAAAAGTCCCTGGGAAATATTGAAATGAGGATTATTGGGAAAAACACTACAGTGGAATGTAATTATGAGGACTGGGAGGGATGTCGTCATGAAGAGTGACTTTCATCATCATGTCTAAGAATGTTGTCTTCGTGTGGAAACTGGTTCATCTTGTGTCCTGTGTCCATTTTGTCTTCATGGCAGATCGGCGTTCGAGGGACTGGCCGGCCGGCCCTGTCCTCGCTCGCAGGCGCGCGTTGTTTTCTGTACGTGTTTTAGTCGCGAGGGAGAGAGGTACGGGCGCGTCACTCCTCCGAATCCTCGTCCCCGGCGTTCCCTGGCGAGGCCGAGCCGGGACGCCGCCCGGGGAGGCGGTGTTAAAAACGAAAGGGACCTGCCGTCGGCTTCGCTTCCTGTCCCGCGTTCCCCCGACTGCTGCTGACGGAAACATCGCACGGTGCCATTCTCCCGGGGAGCGGAGGGGAGGGGCGTGGGGAGTGGGGGGGAGGCGGGGGTGTAAACTGACGGAATTAGACTTGAGCTTTGACTGCCTGGTCAGTGTGTGGAACGCGGTTCCCTCCTGTCCCCCGTCCCGTCTTGTCCCCGTCCCGTCTCCCTCGTCTTCTTCCTCCCGTCTGTGGAAGTCGTCGTCTGGAGGAGCCGTTCTATCTAGGTCACAGCGCGTGTTGCCTTGGAGGGAAGTAAGGAAAGCACGGAGCCCGTGAACTGAGCGCTGGGAACTGGGAACCGCGGGACTAGCTTCCTGCTAACGTGGGACATGGGGGTTCAGACTCCCGTGGGGACCTGGGACCGGAACACCCCTCGGGCGGGAGACCGGTCTGAGAGGAGTGCTGGCGGTGAGCGGAGGGCGTCGCTCGTGTGGGGCGACGGGTTTGAATCCCGGGCGGTGTGCAGCCCCTTCCTCAGCCGAGGCTCTTTCCTGGCGGTGTCAGCAGCTTCTGTTGCAAAAAAAAAAGAAGAGAAATTTGGCCGTAAAGTGGGTTACAGTCACCCTGGGCCCAGCCAGACGCCCCCCTCCCCCCCGCCCCCACGTGTGTCCGCGCACTGTCCCTGCTAACGGAGGTTCGGCTTGTCCTTGTCAGCTATGGCGGCACGGCCTCCCTGACGATGCAAGAGCGTGGGGTTTGAAAGCTACCCGGAGGTTTCATTGGCTGGGGGGGGGGGGGGTCATGTGACCTTCCCCTGTCAGCAGTGGTGATGCAGAGGGGCGGATGCATTAGAGTGATGGGGGTAATGAGAGGTGGTGCGGGTGGTGCCAACCCGAACGCGCCACTTACTGAAGCTGTAGCTGCTGCCAACAAAACCCCTCTCTTGTTTTCTCTCTCATTGTCTTTCTCTCTCTCTCTCTCTCTCGTATTCTGCCTTCTGGCCAGTTTCCTTTCCTCCTTTCCCTCCCTCTTCTCTTTCTCTTCTTCTTTCTTTTCCCTGCTCTGCCTGGCCCTCTTCCCTGTCTGTTTCACTCCGTCATTCTCAGTGTGTTTCTTCTTCTTCTTTTTCTTCTTCTTCTCTTTCTCCCCGTTGACTCTTCCTGGTGACTTTGATGAATGACACGTCCCATTGGGATGAGTGTTCCATCTGCTCAGTCCACCCCCCCGCTCCCCCCCACTCCACACATTCTCATCCTGACAAATCATTTTAACGGCTGTGTCTGTCTTGCTTCTTCATATGCCTTCTCCTCAAGTTCTGCCATCATTATTATTATTATTATTATTATTATTATTATTATTATTAGTTCTACTATTGCGGCTGAGGTTGTTTCATAGATTGGCTTGGCAGCGCAACTTACATAGCATACAATTTATGTATTATTCATTTGAAGTGTTTTGCATATCATCGATACATACAGCTGGATATTTACAGAACAGGTTCTGTTTAAGTACCTTGCTTGAGGCTGCAATGGCCCATCTGGGAATCAAACCCTCTTCTGCAGCTTCTGTACAACACTGCAACACTGGAGTCGCTTAATGCAATCTCACCGTTTTCCCTAAACCAAAGAGATGGAACTGACTATTTAAAAATAGATGTACATTTACTGATGGCCAACCAAACCTTTTTCTCATGGTTTTTTTTTTCTCTCTGAAAAGCTTCAGAAGAACTTAAAGTTGATGTCAAGCTTCAGTTAAGCACAGTATGCACAGAAACCATAATATGTTACTTTTCAAAAGCACGGTTAGCGTTTGAACGTCCCTCTGGGGGCTCCGAGGCTCAGCGCGTTCTATTCACTATCGCGATCCTCGCGTAGTTTTTGGGGCGTGTCCGCGCAACGGCACGTAGAAACGGTCTAACCCCCGCGCCTCTCACCCGCGCTTCCGCACGCATCGTTCGGCCGGAAGGGGTTAAGTCCCGGCGGGTTTAAAAAAAAAAAAAAACATTGCGGAATAAATAAAAACACAGAGGTCTGTCTGGTGACATATGGGATCGCGGGAGTCAGCCTGCATGCTAATGAGCCCGAAGCTTTGAAAGAGAGCTGCGCGGTGAGGAAGACTCTGCCGGGAATGTGGATGACGGCCAGGGAGGGGGGCGTGTCCAAGCTGCGACAGAAGCACGACAGAAGCGTTGTGTGCGCTCACCCGCCTCCTGTCAGTTTGCTTCTTCTTCCTGCAACGCACTTCACGCGCTGCGTATTGGCTGTTATTACCGTACAGTAGATAAGAGTTCGATAAGAGGGATGCTGGGCGGCTGTGAAAATCTGGTTCAGGCTTTAGTGCAACTTTTTTTTTTTTTTTTTGGAATGTCCACTGGCCCCTTAACTAATAAATATACAAATATTCATGTTTCTTTCAGACCTTTGTAGATGTGAGTGGTGAAAACTACAAATGACACTAATAAATTAATTGATTATTAAATATTAACTTTCAAAGGATTGGACTAGACATCACTTATAAGCGGAGTGTTAATTTTGCCTTCCCTTTGATCAGTGAGAGTTTGTTGATTTTTTTGCTTGACGTTCCTCTTTCAGTACTCAGCGAAGAGTCAATATGAATTTGTTAATTAAATGGAGGATTAGTGTTTGGTTAGATGAACAATTCATGCTCGGCTCATTGTCCTACCAGAGGGCAAACCTTGTCTGTAATATTTTTAATTCATAATGGGTTTTTTTTAATGTAGATGGCCTATGTAGGTTAATTGTACACACACGGACTGGACATTAAGGAGTATTTGGTGTAATGGAACAGCCATAGCTGTCCAGTAGGCCTAGTGAGTCATTTTTTTCCAGAGATGGTTGCCCTTTGTAGCTGATAGTGTCATATTTCAAAAATAATTTTCAGTAATATTGTAATTTAGACTTAGAGGGTAAAGATGAGGTATCTCTACAGGCATTTTATATTCCCATTTGAGACAGACACGGAGGAAGGATAGGAAGGTTTTATCGCATGAAGTCAGACAGCGGAGGACACAGAACGTGTTTTGTGCACAGTGGAGTACGTGTCTGTCACAAAGACCCCCCGCGGAGTTGTTGGCATATTTTGGGGCCACGCCCACGATCGCCACAGGTCTTCTCGTCACATCCCGGTACGGGGAACAAGCCCGTCCCCCCCCCCCCCCCGCCCGCCCCCCGCCCCCCGCCCCTCCGTCCGCTGAGCAGGGGGATGGATGCGCAGCTTTGTCCAACCAGACTGGCTTGCAAATTTTAATACACACAAAATGGAGGGCGGGGGTGGGTGTGATGGAGGGGGGGTGGGGGGGGGGGGGTAGGCCTTTCAGATTCCACCAGTCTCTATTATCAGCTCTGACAGGTCTGCATGCAGATGAAGCCGTTACTGCTTACTCTGCTACTTATTCATGCATAACTGCCGCGGACATCGTTCCCTCTTAAAAATATGTCAATATCTATTCAACGAAGTCGAGCTAATTCTTACAAGCCCCGTCCGCCCACACGAGAGAGAGAGAGAGAGGGAGAGAGGGAGACAGAGAGAGAGAGAGAGAGTAAAGGAGAGAGAGAGAGAGAGGGAGGGGGAGAGAGAGTAAAGGAGAGAGAGAAGGGAGGGAGAGAGAGAGTAAAGGAGAGAGGGGGAGAGAGAGAGAGGGAGGGGGAGAGAGAGTAAAGGAGAAAGGGAGAGAGAGAGAAAGAGGGAGGGGGAGAGAGAGTAAAGGAGAGTGAGAGAGAGAGAGTTGCCCTCATCTGCACATTTTCCACATCAAAGTTTTGCGATCTAGCTTTGCTAATCTGGCCTTAAAATGAAAAAGGTGACCTTTGTCTAAATGAATTAAAGCAGCAGGGGGGCGCAGGGTGTCCGCTCGAGGGGCGTGGGTTTGGGCAAAAGGCCGTCCCTAAGACCGCGGCGAACAGATATGAATCTGTTAAATAATACAGTAATAAAGATTCTGTACATACAAAGTCTCTCTTATACCCACACTCACGCATGTGCAGTGGATGCGCGCACACATGCACACACACACACACACACACACACACACACACACACACACACTCACACGCACACACACACACACACATCACACACACACACCACACACACACACAACAACACACGCACACACACACACACCACACACACACACACACACACAACAACACAACACACACACACCACACACACACCACACACACACACACACACACACACCACTACGCACACCACACACCACACCACACACGCACACACACACACGCACGCACGCACACACACACACACACACACCCACCCACACACACGCACACACACACACACGCACACTCGCACACACACACACACACACACACCACACATGCACACACGCACACACACACAGACACACACACACACACTCAGCTCCCATGCCTACAGCCCTGGCGTGCGGTCGGTCGGTGTGGAACACTGCCTGCTCCAGCCTCTCGGCGTTGGGCCACTGCAGCCGAAGGAAAGCTGCTTCAGACTGAGGACCTTTTAGAGCTCCTATTTAACCCGCTGGCGTAAACTCGATAGCGGCGATATAATCACTGCTGCTCGCTGTTCGTCCTGCAGGGGCCCGGGGCTGCAGCTTCAGTTCACAGGGAGGAAGAAAAAAACCAAAAACACGGTGTCTCCGTTAATGAAGAAATAACTGCAGAAAGAGAGGCGGGGGGGGGGGGTGAAGAGGTGACGAGTGGCTGCTCATAAGTTCAGGGACACGTGTGACTAACCCTCCCTCAACCCCCCCCACCCCCACCCCCACCCTAACGCCCACATCCCACCTCACCAGAACACTCTGAGCACTCTGGCCCATTAATTTCTGCTGAGCTGTGGTGCAGTCAGACACTGTAAGGCTAAAAAAAAAAACCTGACAGTGATCGCCATGAAACATTCACCGGCTTAAAGAAGACATCCTGACAAAACCTGTGCTCCTGTCGAGAGAAACGTGTGCTACATAAGGAGCCGCGCGTGATGTAGTACACGGGAATTTGACCCACGCTCTGTTCTGCACTTGGAACGGTGCTTCTCTCTAGGGTCTGGGACACACTTGTTCCTGGTTATGGTTATACGCTGTGTTGTACGTCGCTCTGGATAAGAGCGTCTGCCAAATGCCTGTAATGTAATGTAGTGTTTTGAAGTATATATTGTCCTTGCGCATGATACATATGGAATTATTTAGCAAATATAATAATTATTCAGATGAACAAAAATACAAAAAAAAGTTTTGTTCACAGCTTCAACTTCAACCACATTTCCCATAATGCACTTTGCTCATTCAGGACTGCAGACAAAAAGCCTGCATTGCAACTGAGCTTTTGCAGAACTGGTTACTGGAAAGGAAAAAGTTAAATATCTCCTTGCTGGTATGAAGGGTGGTGATGACGGGTGGTGTGTGTGTGTGTGTGTGTGTGTGTGTGTATACACATGTATATTACATCCAGAATAATAGCACTAAATAATTGTTGTTTTTGTTTTTACACATTAAATATGTTTATCAGCTGGGATCTGGGGTCCAGCTGCTCTGGTTCTGGTTCTCGTTGGGATTTGAGCCAACGATTCTGTCCCAGCCCTGCCGCCACGAGTCCCTCTGCGAGCTTCGAGTCACACCCCGACTCCCCCACCCCCCACCTCCTCCCCTCCACCCTCCCAAAAAAAAAAAGAAAAAGAAAAAGAATCAGTATCAACACTGCATGTTTTAATCACCTTTTCCCAATTAAAATCACATCATTGGCAGATCATAAAACCACTTCCAGTAATACACAGACGCGGGGGGGGGGCGGGGCAGTTAATTATAACAGTTGAGTTGAGTTAATGAACAGTGCATTTTCAGTCTGATAGAGGTAATCTCCTCTGATTGCCGTGAAATTTTACCTGGGTGTAATATTAAACCGCAGGCCCCCCCTCCCCCCCGCGGGGCTGCTGATTACCGGCGGTGACCTTTGACCTCTGCGCGGGTTCTGTCAGCGCTCCGCGGCGGCGCACGCCGTTACGCACGCGCGGGTAAACCGAGCGCGGGAGGGCGAGCGAGCGAGGACACCGCGGTTTTCACCACTCACCTATGACCTTCGACCTTCGACCCCTTATCTGTGCGTGCGGTCTCAGAATCGCGCTCAGTCGTGAGCTCAGGGATGGTGCAAAATGCAAATGGGAGTGAAATGATGTCTGTCAACTGGCTCCGCCTCTCTCTCCCTCCGCCCTCCTCTTCCTCCCTCCCTTTTTGTCCTCTCTCCCTTTCTACCCCTGACACGGCCGGTGAGGCGAGTCATTCACGCGCCTCTAGGGGGCGCTAGCATCCGCTCGGCAATTAGGGAGAGAGATGTGTCGTGTCTCACGTCAGCAGCCCAGAGGTGGGGGCTCCTGGTGTTAAAAGCTGCTCGGCAATCAATGGCTCTTTCCGCGCGTCCTCTCCCCGCGTCTCGGGGTCTCCATCGATCCCCCCGCTAATTGCCCCGGCTGAAAGCGAAAGTGGCGAGGTGTCCACGCCTGAGTGCTGCAGGTTCCCGTGAACCAGAAGCGAGCGCTGGCCAGGGGGAAATGAGCTGATGCGGTTCGAATAAACACGCAAGCCTTTCTCACGGAAACGGGACAGGAAAAAAAGAGTGTTTTCAGTGTTTAAAATAAAATAATGGGGGGAAAAGAAAAAGTGATCTGTGGTAGATTATTTAAGGTGGGAACCTCAAGAAGAGAATCAAGAGAGAGAGAGAGATTGGAAATGTGCGATTAGAGTGCTCTTAGCTGAACATTCTAACGCTGATGTCACAATCACCGCTGATGGCCTGATTGGAAGCAGCGGAGTTCTAGAACACTGACTCGGAATTTAGAAGAAAAAAAGGCCATTCCAGAACCCCTGCTCTGGAAAGGGTGAGAGGGGTGAGAGGTGAGAGGGTGAGAGGGTGGAGGTGAGAGGGTGAGAGGGGTGAGAGGTGAGGGGTGAGAGGGTTGGGAGGGTGAGAGGGTGAGAGGGTGGAGGGAGAGGGTTGGAGGGTGAGAGGGTGAGAGGGTGAGAGGGTTGGGAGGGTGAGAGGGTGAGAGGGTTGGAGGGTGAGATGGTGAGAGGGTGAGAGGGTGAGGGAGGGTGAGAGGGTGAGAGGGTGAGAGGGTGAGAGGGTTGAGAGGGTGAGAGGGTTAGGTGAGAGGGTGAGAGGGTGAGAGGGTGAGAGGGGTGAGAGGGTGAGAGGGTGAGAGGGGTGAGAGGGGTGAGAGGGGTGAGAGGGTGAGAGGGGTGAGAGGGTGAGAGGGTGAGAGGGAGAGGGTTGGGAGGGGTGAGAGGGTTGGGGGGTGAGAGGGAGAGGGTGAGAGGGTGAGAGGAGTGAGAGGGGTGAGAGGGTTGGGAGGGGTGAGAGGGGCGAGAGGGGTGAGAGGATGAGAGGGGTGAGAGGGGTGAGAGGGGTGAGAGGGTGAGAGGGTGCATGCAGCTCTGCAAACGCTGCCCTCAGCAGCGGCGCTCCCTGTGTGCCCCATTTCTCAGTTTCGCGGGTATTGGGTTACGCCTCGCGGCGGTAAAGGCATTGTCAGAGCCTCACCTCATCCTCTCTCTGCCTTTCAGAGATGGAAAGGAAGGTAAATATTCACTTTCTCTCCCCCACCCTGCTCTCTCTCTCTCTCTCTCTCTCTCTCTCTTTTTCTTCGGGGTTTGCTTGGCAGTGCGGAATAGGAGAGCAGGCCTTATTGGGTTTAGGAATGAAAAGGAGAAGTCTGTGTGGGCTGCTCGGTTTCCCCCGCAGTGACTCTGGCTCTCCTCTGGGGGGGACCTGAGAATCGCTCAGGTGACCCCTTAAATTTACTGAATAACCTGATCCCCGAGGTGGGAAGGGGGGGTGCACAGGTAACTTTTTTTCCCTCTACCCATAATCATCTCTTTTTCTTTTTTTGCTGAATTTCTTTCTTTTGACTTCTGAGAGTGTAAAATTGAATCGGAGCTTGTTGGTGAACATAGTGTGCATAACTAGAGGTTGAGTGTGATTGAGCAGCGGACAGGTGGGTGGGGGGGGGGGTCTGGGGGGGCGGCGGGGGTGGGGGGAGGAAGAGGAGGCCGCTGAGAGCGCAGGCTGGGTCAAGGCAATAGGAGACGGAGAAAGAGAGGAAATGGCCACTTCACTCAGGACATGCTCGGCTGCGCGGTGCTGCCTGTTTCTGAGAGGAGAGAGGGAGCGTTAAGTCAGAAGCCTGTCCCTCAGAAGTTGGCGGGAGGGGGGTGGGGGGGGGGAGGGAAGGAGAAGGGCATTCTCCACATCTGAAGAAGAAAGGCAAACAGTAAGTGATCTGTTTGTCCGGTCTCGTTAAAAAGGCTTCTCTTTCATGTGGCTGGCTCTCATTTCAATGGGTCACCACCTCAGTCAAAGAGCAATTACTCTTGTTTTTTTCCTTTATCTTTGCCCCCCTCATGAAAAGAGCACCTTCAGTTCAAGAAACTAGACACACACGCACGCACACACATACACACACACACACACACATACACCCAACCACACTCACGCATAAGCACACTTTTGCTGTTCTCATTTTTTTATGTCATTCTTTTATTCTTTTTTTCTCTTTCTCTGTGGTTCTGTCTTTTCTTAGCTCCCCACCCCTTTCTGTACCTCTTTGTGTTTTTATGTCTCTCTCTCTCTCTCTCTCTCTCTCACTCTCATCTCTCCGGCACCTTGAACCAGTAATTTTCCAGTCTGGTAGCTGAGGAACCAGGAGATCTCTCATTCACCCTCCTCCTCCTCCTCCTCCTCCTTCCTTTTCTCTCCCTCCTCCACCTCCTTCTCTCCCCCTCTCTCCCTCTCCATCTCCCCTCCAGTCAGTTGTCTGAGACGGTGACCGATGCAGTCGCCCTGATCGAGAGACATCATTGGCTCAACACCGCACACAGACTAACCCTAACCCTAACCCTAACCCTAATCCTAATCCTAACCCTAACCCTAATCCTAACCCTAATCCTAATCCTAACCCTAATCATAATCCTAACCCTAATCCTAATCCTAATCCTAACCCTAACCCTAATCCTAATCCTAATCCTAACCCTAGCCCTAACCCTAACCCTAACCCTAACCCTAACACTAACCCTAACCCTAATCCTAACTCTAATGCTAACCCTAATCCTAACCCTAACACACTGATCTTCATCCCTGTCACTCCCAGAACACAGGCACCACACGGCAAAATCACCAGTGTTCAATTCAACTCTTAACAGTGTTATTTAGCGTCAACTCTGAACAGATAACACCGGGTCCCGCTCTGGAACTCTGGTAGAGTTTTTACCACGGGTCTCTGTTCCCTCAAGAGGGTCTCGTAGCCCTAGACTGCAGCCGCGGGTCGCTGTTCGGGACGGTCCGTCCGTCCGTCCGTCCGTCTGGCGTTTACTCAGAGGCTCGTCCCCCCGGTAGCGGCCCTGCAGCCGTGGCCTTCTCAGCCCGCCGGGATTAAACGATGGAAACGAACTCGTAATAAAACGCGTTAATCACTGGCGGCGTTCTGTACGAACGCGGCGATCACGGAGACATCGTGTCCCCTTCCTCTGAGCACCCGCGATGCCCTGGAAACCAAGCCGCTCTTTTCTTTCTTCCACCCCTTCTTTTTTTCCCCCCGCTCTCCTTTCCTCTTTCCCCCCCTCTCTCTCTTTCTCTGTCTCTCTATCCATGAGAAGATGTACTGTACACTCCCTTCTTTTAGCTGATCAAGGTACAGATCAATTGGGAACAAACATTAAGAGGGAAGATTGCACACTCTCTCTGCTCCTTAAATTAAGTTATTCATTCCGTCTCTATCCGGCACTTTTATTATTTTCTAATTATCAGCGTTTACACGTGCTGCTACCTCGCTGTGTTTGGGGATTTGTGTCTCTGTTCTACTGTTTGACTCCAGATATGTAGCATTGCATTTTCATTTACATTATAGGCACTTAGCCGACTCCTCTGCAGCTTAAATTTCTATACAAATGTAACAGCGTGATTTTCTGCATTGTATTCATTTACACAGCTGGCTATTTACTGAAGGGGATTAGGATAAGAGACTTACCTGTGACTCACCTGTGTGATGTACCGTACTTACCTGTGACTCACCTGTTTGATGTACAGTACTCACCTGTGACTCACCTGTTTGATGTACAGTACTCACCTGTGACTCACCTGTGTGAAGTACAGTACTCACCTGTGTCATGTATTGTACTTACCTGTGACTCACCTGTGTGCTGTACAGTACTCACCTGTGACTCACCTGTGTGCTGTACAGTACTCACCTGTGACTCACCTGTGTGCTGTACAGTACTCACCTGTGACTCACCTGTGTGCTGTGCAGTACTCACCTGTGACTCGCCTGTGTGCTGTGCAGTACTCACCTGTGACTCACCTGTGTGCTGTGCAGTACTCACCTGTGACTCACCTGTGTGCTGTACAGTACTCACCTGTGACTCGCCTGTGTGCTGTGCAGTACTCACCTGTGACTCGCCTGTGTGCTGTACAGTACTCACCTGTGACTCACCCGTGCGCTGTGCAGTACTCACCTGTGACTCACCTGCGCGCTGTCCAGTACTCACCTGTGACTCACCTGTGTGCTGTCCAGTACTCACCTGTGACTCACCTGTGTGCTGTACAGTACTCACCTGTGACTCACCCGCGCGCTGTTACCCTGCAGGTCTCACGGCGATGGCGGAGGCGATGAAGCTGCAGAAGAGGAAGCTGATGGCCATGAGCAGCCTGCAGGGGGGCGGCTGCCAGAACGGCACCGAGTCGGAGAACGAGGAGCTGAACTCGAACGCGGGTACGACCCCCGTCTCCCACAGAGCTCGGGTCGGTCCGCTGCGGCTTGATCGGTGGGCGTCGCGGGATCGAACAGTCGAGCCAAAGGGGGCGTTGGCGCTCGGACGGGCCGAACCACATAGTGAGCACAGCGGACATTTTACTGTGTTTGATACACGAAGGCCGTTCCCTCTCTGTTTTGGTCCGGTTTGGGCCGGTCGGGTCGGGGGGGTGTGAACAGTCAGCCGTAAAAGCTGCAGCTACCAAAACTCGGACCTGTGGTGTCTGAAAGAGGATGGGTGGGGGGGTTGCATGATACCACATCCCGAACCTTGATGGTTAGGAAAACTTGCCTTGACCGCCCCACCCGCCCGCCCAGGCCACCAACTTGCCCCACCCTGACCCACCCTGCATGGCATGAGCTAAAAGAAACTGTGAAATAGAGAAAAGCAGAACAAAAAATGCGATTTTGCTAAATTGTAAGCGACAGTCAGCCATTGTATTCAAAGTAATTTTGCTAGCGAACTTGTGTAGTAAGACTCACACCTCCATTAGCGTGACATTACTACTTTATAAAGCATTTATAAAACACATTACTGCTTTATAAAGCATTAATAAATCACATTACTGCTTTATAAAGCATTAATAAACGGCGGTTTACTGCGGAGGTGAGGAGGGGCCACAACACGTGTCATTTAAAAATGAGAAATCACAGCGTGTCGGGCTGACAGTTAGCGTTAAACTCGCCGTTTGTTGAGTGATTTACTGCGCGTTAAAGCCAGCCCCGTAAAAGTGTTATGTTTTATGAAGGCCCTTATTAATTTATGCTGAGCGTACCGCGTACCCCGTGTCACGGTTCTGCGCGAGATGGCTTTCCTTCACCCCCTGGAGTCATTACTGCCTCTATTGTGCTGGTACCTAAAACATACAGCGTGTGTTACACAAAATATGAGGAAAAATGTTTTTTTCGGCATCCTTAAACGCTTGCACGTGCCTGTTTGCACACACGGTCCGTTTAACATGGTTTAAATTATCGGAGTTCATTTTACTCTGCGCCTCTACGCTGAATAACGTTGTGCGTAGAAACGGAAATTCTCTGACGTGTCCGTTGTCCATTCGAACACTGGTGAACAGAAAAAAGAGAGAGCGGGTTTTGAGAGAGAGAGAGAAACAAAGAGAGAGAGATAGAAAGAGAGTGTTATATATTACATTTATCATTACTATTTTAATATTATTATTATTATACATATTATTTATATGTATGCTTTGGCAATAATTAGTAGTTGTATTTCATGCCAATAAAGCAACTTGAATTGAATTGAGAGAGAGAGAGAGAGAGAGCATGAGAGAGAGAGAGATTGGTATTAGCTGGCTGGGATTCACACATTATTACTGACACTAATGCACTGCCTCTGGCTATTTGCTGAGCCCCGGAGCTGGACGAGGGTACTGTAACGATGCTAATGATAGCCATTCTGAGAACGATAATGAGGAAGATTATAACGAGAGCGCCGGCGTTGTAATGGTTTGCTTTTCGGGTGATTATCGAGCGGACGAAACACGGAATTAGCGCGTGATCTAAGCGCGCAGTGGGTCCTTTCGAATAGAGGTAAAGAAATGACGTCACTCCTATTTTAGTCATAACAGGATGGCAAATAGTGTCTGATTTCCTGAATGAGTTTTTATTAGCGCAGGCAGCTAATTTACGCGCTTTTCATGATTGTAAAGGAGACCCTTATTCTTGTGTTTCCTGTGACTGTGTAACCTTCCACATCAGACTGGTTTTACATTACAGACCCAGATAATGTTGTGAGTACAGACGACGAAACATCAGCCAAAATCCACACCGTCCCTCAAAGAATAACTTTTCCTGTTTATTTTTTTCTTTCTTTTGGGGAGGGGTGGGGCTCTCTTTTCCCCGCATCTCTCTCATCCTCCTCTCCTTGCTTTCTCTTTTAATCTTTCTCCAGCCCAGTCATTGATTTTCAGACAACAGCTGTAAAAACCCCAGCTGCACTTACAACTCTCTCTCTCTCTCTCTCACTGTCTCCCTCTTTCG
>NC_057935.1:4370181-4417681 GCF_018555375.3 Anguilla rostrata
AGATCCTGTCTTCACCCTCTCTCTCTCTCCTCCTGTTCTTTCTTTCGCCGTCGCTGGTTTCCGTCCTCTTCCTGTTTGCCCCGGCTCTGTTATCCCACTCTAAGTCTGTTTCTTCATCTTTGTTTTACTCTCTTCTTCCGATCTGTTCTCCGTTGTTCTGCACTGTTCTGTTCTCCATTGCTTTGGTCTGGTGTTACGGTGCCCCCACCTGGGACTCAAATCTGTAACGCACCTGTAACCGCCAGCCCGGTTTGGGCACGCAGCCGCCCCATGTAGCCGGAGCGGACGTAGCGGACGTAGCTCCGCTAGTTCGCTAGCAAGCACGGTGAGGCGCGGTGAAGCCTTGTAGCGGGTTACCGTGACAACGCTCTCTGGCGACGCAAACCCTCAGGTTCAAAGTAACGACGTTTGCCCCTCAGCTAGGGGGGCGATTTCGCCTTCGGCCGACTGCTAGCGCGTTCGTCTTCGGGGTCTCTGGCCGAGCGGGAGGCGCGGGCTCCAGTCTCGCCTCGCCCGATTGGCTCTCGCTCGTTAAGACAGAGCCGACCTCTCCTCCTGCGTGTGGCACGGGCGTTCGGCACGGTCTGTTCCCGCCAACGAGTCGGTCTGCACCGCAAATAAACCGTAATTAACCGCCGATATCTCCTGTGCGTTACGGAGGGGTCGAGAGGACGCCGTCACACCGCGTGTGATATTATGTAATATTATTACAGTTATCATCTTCTGGATCCGGGAGGCAAGGCAGCGGGGGGGTGGGGTTGGGGGGGTCAGGGGCAGCTGTATGATATTCTTGGATGGGGGTGGGGGGGTGGAATTTGGCGTCTCCAAGGACACGCGCTCGTAAATTTGAAATGTGGAAGATTTGCTAATGCATCAGAAGGGATTTCTGAGACATCTGTGCTTCTCCTGTGTACGTGCTGAAGGGGAGCAGTGAACCACTGCAGCATTTAGCTCTCAGTCTTAACGCCCCCTCCCCCCCTCCGCCTTGTGCGTGGATCTAGGTTTAAAAATCCCACAATGCACTGCAGGCGAGCCAGGTGTGACGGCCTCTCCAGCGCAGTGCGAAAGGTGACTAGGCCTCGAAAAGGTCTTTATCTGCTGGCAGAAATTCCAGTGGTGGATCTGAGGTCTATGCAGAGCGCGATTTAGTTTATTTTCCACTAGTCTCCTGCATTTCTGGATAGTCAGACATGATAAACACAGAAATCGCCATTGCATTTTTATGTGCACATACACACCACATGTTTTATTTCATGGCCTGTATGTTTTTACCATTTTACTGAAACAGCTGTTTTTGTGTTATGTCCCCCCCATTTTCAGCTGTGCAAAAGTAAGTCAACTGGATGAATGACGGGGGTTTCGTGGATGGATGTAAATACCCTTAAATTAAAACTGACAGGTCTGCACTTTAACCTAATATTCTGTGTTTCATTTGAAATCCAATGTGCTGGAGCAGAGAGACAAAACAACAAAAAAAATGTGTCACTGTCCAAATACTTACAGACTTTATAGATAATGCAATGGCTTTTTTTATCGTACCAGAATATCCAGAGAGAGAGAAAGAGTGGGGGAGAGATTTACATTCATAAACCGTAGAAGAAGAAAAAAACACAAAAATCGATAGTGTATCAATAGTGTCACTTGGAAAAGCTGAGACAGAGGGTTAGGGACAAAATGGCTAATTTGGCCGCTCCGGACCGGGGTTCTGTAAAACAGACGGGTGGCATCTGGTTGCAATCAAGTTTTCCCTCAGCCCTCATGGAAATAGTCACACGGAAATTATTTGAAATCGTCTAATGATTTCTGATGGAAATATGCTCTATTGTTCCGCTTTAGAGATAAGCACATTGGCAAATCTCTCTGTAAAAAAAAAATAGATTTTTTTTTTTTTTAAGCGAAAGAGCTTTTTCCAAAAACGGCGAAAGAGTCTAGTTTGTTTTCCCTTCTTAAATTTTTTTTTCTTCCTCCACCCTGTCTGACTAAGCCAGAACAGCACACTTTAAACTACAAGCGCTTGGCGGGGTTTCAAAAGCGCTAGCCTCTTAACTTCTCTCTGGCAGCCGCTGCGCTTGTTTCCGAGCACACTTGTGGGAAAAAGCGAATTCATAAATACGCAAACAAAAGCCGGCCTGGCTTTTAAAAGCGCTGCGCCCTCTTTGGTGCGAACGGGGGCTTGTTTGTTTGGGGCCCGAAAGCTGCCCTCTTAATGTTACAACAGGGACACATCCATATGGCTTTTTGAAAGGCCTTTTTTTTCTTTTTCTCTTTTTTCTTTTTTGATCGTCAGAACCCGATTGCTGTTCTAAGCAACTTTCGGAGAAGTTTTAATTAAACTGGAGCCTCTCGGCTCGGCGCAGGAGCGGGCGGGCGAGCTGCCAGGGAGAGCCGTTTGCCAGGCTACCTGCTTCGCTTTATGAAAAGAAAAAGAGAAGAAAAAAGAAAAGAAAAGGACGCAAATTAGCTTGAGAGAGGGGTGGGGGGGGGGGGGCGAGAGAAACAGTGTTGAACATGCAAGAGGCATTCCTGGAATGGTGGAGGGCAAGCGGTGACTAAATTTGGTTGCCAGGGATCCTGAATCACACACACACACACATGCACGCGCACACACACACACGCACGCACATACACACAGACACCCACACACACGCACATACACATACACACTGCAGAGCAATTACACTGAAGTGCATTTTATGATTTTCCAGTCAGTTGTATGGACTGAATGTAAAATGCCATTGGAGCTTTTCGCTGACAGAAGGGCAACTCTGAAGTGCTTTCCCCTGAAGAAAGGGGGCGCTGTTGAGCCGCAACTTTAAATAGGCTTTTAATATAGAGAGCCACCCGTTGTAGCTGTCTGTGTCCTCTGTTTGTACGAGTGCAGGACCAGTTGTCCCCTTTGGTCTACCATACATCTGACACCAGTTCTGTGCTTTTTTAGAGAGAGAAAGAGAGAGAGAAACAGAGAGCGAGAGTTCTTCCCACAGTACATGAAGCTCCCTATGCCAACTCTCCTCAGGTTAAATAGGGACACTTTTGACCCAGTTCATCTCACACTGAATATTCCACGTATCACCATTCAAAGGCTAATTTGCGGGAGTTAAAAAAAAAAAAAAAAAAAAAACTCATTAAAGTTAATTTAATCTCCGAATAATCATCAGCTTCGGAGGTTGGGGTGTCAAACAGCTCTCTGAAACTGACGCTAATTAAACCCCACGCTTTGTTGCCTCCCTCTTCCCCTTTACTTATTAATTTAATTCCTCAAATTATTAAATTCTACAACCTTTCTTTCTGCACGTTCCTCCTCTCAGACGAGACGGGGGGGGAGAGAGATTCCTCCGGCGAGGCCTTGCGTTCCCCGTTTTTTTTTTTTTTCTTTCTCTGAACTGAATTGATTTCTGATTGGACGGCTAACCCTGGGTGTCAGGCTGAACTGGACGTTTGGCCGAATCTGATTGGACGGGAAACGGACGGAAGGGTCAGTCAGTCAGTCGGCCTTTCCACTGTGAGGGAATTAAGTGCAGGCTTGTTCAGAGGGCCAATGAGACAGGAAGTCCACTCGCTGCATCCACCAATGAGATTAAGCCATTTTTTAAATCACTTTCTGAAAGACAGTGTTTTAGGCAAACACACCTGTGTGCCTGTATAACACATGGATTGGCCTAAAGTACCCCCAGTAAGAAGTATGGAAGACACATGCGGGAAGTACACTTGGGGAGGTGTATAAAAGCTCTCTCTCTGAACACCACCTCCCCCCCCCCTTCAGCAGGGGCTCCAGCAGGCATTTTGGGACCCTTGAACAGATCTTGCATTGGGGCCCCACCCCAGAAAATCCTGTGTTCTAATGTTTTTTTTGAGGGCCCCCTGTCAGTGTTGTAGAACTCAGTGTTTTTTTTCCGGTTACCAGTAGTGATTGTGACATCAGCATTAGAATGTTCTGTTAAGATAAGAACATTCTTATTATCACATACTTGTGTTCTCACACAGTAAATGGTTAGGGTTACTCCAGAGTGGGGTGTCTTTAACTGAGGTTGCTACAAAAATTATGCTAGGCTACTTGATCATGTAGCGGGGAGCGATTGTGGGACTTTGTGTGGTGGAGACCGCCCCTAACAGTCACGTGAAAATTTATGGTTTTAGAAATGAAGAAAAAAAAAGAAAACGCACACAGGGAGGAGGGTCTGCTGGTGTGGAGTCTCCGTTGTGCAGCGCGGATCATAACTAATGCCCATTACGACTGCTACGACAGAACCGGGCCAGTTTGGAAATGTCACAGACCGTCCCCCCCCCCACCGTCCCCCCCGTTCCCCCTGTACCCCCCCCCTGACAGGGAGAGGGAGAGGGCGAATCAATCCAGACATCCCGGCAGCAGTAAGACGAATCCGTGCTGTAACCAGGAGCATCTGCTGCGCAGGGAGATAAGGGCAGCTGTCTCCGCCCCTTTCTCAGATTAACCCCACCTCCTGAGCGCCTCGGCCATATGCATTTTGGGGGGGGGGGCGGGGGGGGATAGTGGGAACCGCTGTTCCTCCCATGATGCATCACTCTGTTTCCCGCCTTTTGTTCGGTCAGCTTCATCGCGGCCTCATTCTCGTTTCACCTGCAGTTAGTCCTCTCTTTTCCTCTCTTTCCCTCCCTCTTTTTCCCTGCCTGTCTTCCGTCTCTTTTTCCGTCTCCATTCCCCTCTCCCTTTTCTCGCGTGGCCTCGATCTGTGAGTCGTTTCCAGGGGGACAGGTAACCCTGCAGTACAGACCCCGGGTGGGTGGGTGTCGCTGGGGTGAACGTTTTCTCAGGAGAAGACTGCGCTACTGACTGGTGGTCATTATGGGCTCAGCGCAGACGCAGCTGAACCCATAATGCAGCAGCGGAAGCTCGCCGGCCTGCACAGCCAATGAAACGGCGGCTGTGAGCGTGTCTGCTCAGCGGACGCGCTTACGCGTTACGGATCGTCGCGGTAACGCTGTCCGCCCCTCGGACATGCTTACGCGGTGCGGGTCGTCGCGGTAACGCTGTCCTCCCGCTCCTCTTTCCATCCCCGCTCTCGCAGACGACACCCAGCTGGCGCTGCACATGATGAGGCCCGGGTTCGAGAAGCTGTCGGGACAGGGCCTGCCCCCCGGTTTCCCCGCCCCTTTCCTGTTCGCCGACGGCCTCTCCTCCGTGGAAACGCTCCTCACCAACATCCAGGTACGGTCCCACAATGCACCTGCTCTGTGTGAGCGTGTGTGTGTGTGTGTGTCAGAGCCTGCTAAACATGGGGGTATATTAAAGTCCCTGTTCTGTTTAAGGGCATGTGCAATACGATCATTACAGTCTCTGTGCTGTGTGTGTGAGTGTGCGTGTGTGTGTCTGTCTGTTTCAGAGCCTGTTGATGTGCAGGTATATTACAGTCTCTCTGCTGTGTGTGTGTGTGTGTGTGTGTGTGTGTCTGTCTATTTCAGAGCCTGTTGATGTGCAGGTATATTACAGTCTCTGTGCTGTGTGTGTGTCCCAGGGCCTCCTGAAGGTGGCGGTTGATAACACGCGTGTTCAGGACAAACAGATCCAGCAGGAGAAGAAGGAGCTGAAGATGGAGCTGTACAGAGAGAGGGAGATGAGGGAGAGCCTGGAGAGACAGCTCACCTCTGAGCTACAGAGCAGAGGTAGGGCAAGCGTGTGTGAGCGGGTGTGTGTGTGTGTGCGAGTGTGAGTGTGTGTGTGTGAGTGGGTGTGTGTGTGTGTGTGTGTGTGTGTGTGTGTGCATGTGTGAGTGTGAATGTGTGTGTGCGTGTCCGTGTGCGTGTGTGTGTGTGTGTGTGTGTGTGTGAGAGTGGGTGTGTGTGTGTGTGTGTACATGTGTGAGTGTGTGTGTGTGTGTGTGTGTGTGAGTGGGTGTGTGTGTGTGTGCATGTGTGAGTGTGTGTGTGCGGGTGTGTGTGTGTGTGCATGCGTGTGTTTGTGTGTGTGTGTGTGCGAGTGTGAGTGTGTGTGTGTGTGTGTGTGTGTGTGAGAGTGGTGTGTGTGTGTGTGTGTGCATGTGTGAGTGTGCGTGTGCGTGTCAGTGTGCATGTGTGTGTGCATGTGTGAGTGTGCGTGTGTGTGTGTGTGGGTGTGTGTGTGTGTGCATGTGTGAGTGTGAGTGTGTGCGTGCGTGTGTGTGTGTGTGAGTATGTGTGTGTGTGTGTGAGTGGGTGTGTGTGTGCGTGTGCATGTGTGAGTGTGTGTGTGTGTGTTTGTGTGAGAAGGACTTTGGGTTTCTGAGAGAGTAGGTGTACTCTGTATACTGAGTCTACACATTCACTTCTCTCAGACATTCACCTCTCTCTCTCTCTTTGTTCCTCTTTCTCTCTCTCCTTCTCTCTCCCCCTCTCTGTCCCCCCTCCCTCTCTCTCTCTCTCTCTCTCTCTCTCTCTCTCTCAGCCTCCATCCAGAAGCGGCTGAAGAAGGAGAAGAAGGCCAAGAGGAAACTGCAGGAGGCGCTGGAGTTCGAGTCCAAGCGGCGGGAGCAGGTGGAGCAGGCGCTGAAGCAGGCCACCTCCCCCGACACGCTCCGCATGAGCCTCAACGGTGAGCGCGCCTCCTCCTGTCCTCACAGGCCCTGCGCCTCCTCCTGTCCTCACAGGCCCTGCGCCTCCTCCTGTCCTCACAGAATCTGCGCCTCCTCCTGTACTCACAGGCCCTGCGCCTCCTCCTGTACTCACAGACTCTGCACCTCCTCCCCTCCTCACAGGCCCTGCGCCTCCTCCTGTCCTCACAAACTCTGCGCTCCTCCTGTCCTCACAGAATCTGCGTCTCCTCCTGTACTCACAGACTCTGCACCGCCTCCTCCTGTCCTCACAGGCCCTGTGCTTCCTCCTGTCCTCACAGACTCTGCACCTCCTCCTGTACTCACAGACTCTCCACCTCCTCCTGTACTCACAGAATCTGCGCCTCCTCCTGTACTCACAGGCCCTGCGCCTCCTCCTGTACTCACAGACTCTGCACCTCCTCCTGTCCTCACAGGCCCTGCGCCTCCTCCTGTACTCACAGACTCTGCACCTCCTCCTGTCCTCACAGGCCCTGCGCCTCCTCCTGTACTCACAGACTCTGCACCTCCTCCTGTCCTCACAGACTCTGCACCTCCTCCTCTCCTCACAAGCTATGCACCTCCTCACAGCTCCGTCTCGATCATTTACAACATCATGTTTCTCTGTGTGTGTGTGAGTGTGTGTAGTGTGTGTGTGTGTGTTTCTGTGTGTGTGGGTGTGTGTGTGTGTGTGTGTGTGGTGTGTGTGTGTGTGTGTGTGTGTGTGTGTGTAGTGTGTGTGTGTGTGTGTTTCTGTGTGTGTGGTGTGTGTAGTGTGTGTGTGTGTGTGTGTGTTTCTGTGTGTGTGAGTGTGTGTAGTTTGTGTGTGTGTGTGTGTTTCTGTGTGTGTGTGTGTCTGTCTGTGTGTGTGTGTGTGTGAGTGTGTGTAGTGTGTGTGTGTCTGTGTGTGTGTGTGTTTCTGTGTGTAGTGTGTGTTTCTGTGTGTGTGTGTAGTGTGTGTAGTGTGTGTGTCTGTGTGTGTGTGTGTGAGTGTGTGTGTGAGTGTGTGTAGTGTGTGTGTGTGTAGTGTGTGTAGTGTGTGTGTTTCGTGTGTGTCTGTGTGTGTGTGTGTAGTGTGTGTGTGTGTAGTGTGTGTAGTGTGTGTGTTTCTGTGTGTGTGTGTGTGTGTGTGTGTGTGAGTGTGTATAGTGTGTGTGTGTGTGTGAGTGTGTATAGTGTGTGTGTGTGTGTGTGTGCACTACTCCCCCTCCTCTGAAAGAGC
This sequence comes from Anguilla rostrata, assembly GCF_018555375.3. NCBI lineage: Eukaryota > Metazoa > Chordata > Actinopteri > Anguilliformes > Anguillidae > Anguilla > Anguilla rostrata. Next base: position 4,377,946 of record NC_057935.1, read on the forward strand.
CCCTGTTTCTCTTTTGCTGCCGCTGTCGTCATGGTTGCCACGGCTGGCCGGGTTTCCGCGGCGATGCTTATCTCAGGGGCCGGGAAGCCAACCTCCCGCCGCTTAAAAAGGGCGAGTAATTGTAATGGCCGCCTGATTCCTCCGCGGGTTTTATCTGTAAACATTTTTAAGCGGACGGATTACGCGGAAGTCTCGCGGGCTCCCCGAGCGGAACGCACATCTGCTCGCATTTAGCGAACGGGCTGATTAGGGCGGGAAATTTATTCAGGAAGCGGCGTTTCCTTTTCGCGCACCGTTGCCTCGGCGACGCCGACGACCCGCCGGTGAGGCCTCGCCGATAGACTGCGCTGCCGGGCGCTGGGACGAGCCGTACGCGAGGATAGACTCGGCCAATCACGATGCACGTAGACACCCCGCTAACCGCTAACCACCGCTAACTGCTAACCACCGCTAACCACCGTTAACTGCTAACCACCGCTAACCGCTAACCACCGCTAACCGCTAACCACAGCTAACCGCTAACCACCGCTAACCGCCTCTAACTGCTAACCACTCTGTCAACACTGTCACAAGGTGCTCAGCAACAACTGGTCACGATCCCCTTTTGCCGTTGTGTAGAGTCTATGAACTATGATTGTGTGATTGATAAAGCATGACTCTGCGTTGCCGTTTGCGTTCAGCTTGGCAGCTATCTGCCAGAACGCCCCGTTAGTGTTTCTTAAGTGGCCTCGCGTGTGCATAGATTAAGTGTGAACTGATAAGATTACGCTGTGGCCACTCAGGTGATTGATTAACGGTGCAGGTAAGTGGGCTCTTTTAACGAGCGTCTTCTCCCATCGCAGAGGCCGTGATTCCGGAGGTGGAGACGGAGCAGAACGGGAACCAGCAGGAGAACTCAGCCATACAAGGTACTGTCTGCGCGACCTCTGACCCTTTGACCTTTGACCCGGAGTCACGTGACCCCCGAAACCAGTGCTAACCGTTTGTCCCGGTCAGATTTGGCCGACCTTCTCTCGCGTGACCTCAGTTTACTGAAGAAATTCGGGTTGCGTACCTCGCTCGACCGCACCCTCCCACCCGGGGCAGGAGCCTTCAGAGTCTAGGTTTGCTGGAGTGAGTTCTGCGAGGTCTGTTTGTCCCTGGGCAGTAGCAAGGCTAGGGTCATATGCTGTACTCGCATGCGCTGCTCACGTGAATGTTAGATCTTCGAATGGAAACGTCTTTATCTAGCTCTCTTGTGTCTTGATTGCAGTGTATTTTCTGTCTCTCTCTCTCTTTCTCTCTCTCTCTCTCTCTCTCTCTCTCCCTCTCTCTCTCTCTCTCTCTCTCTTTTATCTTTCTCTCGTCGTGTTTTGCTTACAGTATTTGACTGCTTGTGCCAGTTTTACCGTAATGTGTGACATTTAGCGGTTGTGATATTGACTTTACCCTGAATTACTGACCACACCATCGTACCTCTGGGGGGTTTTTATGGAGTGTTGGAGGTTTTTTTTCTCTCTCTCCTCGGTGCACACAGGGGAAAATCCTCTGTGCAGATGACTTTCACTTTAATGTGCAAAAACCGAAATGTGCAACAAAAACAAAAAACTGACTAAAATACAGGAGCGCCTGGGAGCCTGGAGAGGGCCTCGCCCGAGCGTGTTCAGGGGACGAGCGGGAGGAGCCGTGCTCAGCGGGCCGACGCATTAACGCCGAGGGGGAGATGTGATTAACCCGTCCTGCTTAACCCCCCCCGCGCCGCGGCGTCAGGCCTCCACGCTACGCGCGGCTCGAGCGACGCCTTTAATTAAGGCCTTCGGGTTCGCCTTCGCGGGACCCCGTCGCCATGGAGAGTTCCTAACCGACGCCCCCTTCTTCCCGATTTTCAGCTCCCTCCCTACCCCCCCCTCCCACCCCACACCGACCACTCTTGCCCCCCACCCACACCCGACCACCTCGCCCCCCACACCACCACCTCACCGACCACCCCCCCACCACCCGACCACCTCGCGCCCCCCCCCACCCCCACCGACCACCTCGTGCCCCCCCCCCCCCCCCACCACCCCAACTCACCTGCTCGTTATGCTGGCGCAAGGCCTTTCTTTTTAAAAAAATGAATTAATCAGGACGGGTCGAGGTACGCAGAAACTGCTGAACACAGAAGAAAAGAAAAACATCCTATTACACTATTAGACTAAAAGACAAGAGGGGGAAATTGTGGAGGGAGTGACAGAGGGGGGGTGGGAAGAAGAAGTGAAGTGAAATGGATTTGGGGGGGGGGGGGTGTCGTTACGAGTTGCTCATGTTAACTCGCGAGTGCATTTAAATCGCAGCGCCCTGTTTCGTTGTTAAAATGAACACCCCCGTACCCCACCTCCCCCCCCCCCCGCCCCCAGCCCCTCCCTTCCCCCTCGTTTTATCATCTCAGGTACGGTACCTGCTCCATGGCAACGGGCGGGCCAACCGCGCGAGCTAATTATGCGTTTGCAAACGAGGCTGAAACGGCGAAACGAGCGGCTCCAGCGGCGACTGCACACCGCGCTCGCGCCCGGGAAACAGGGCCCGGGGGGGCCGTCCTCCTCCTCCTCCTCCTCCCTCGCTTTCTGCTGTTTGTTTCTCTCTCTCTCTCTCTCTCTCTCTCTCTCTCTCTCTCTCTCTCTCTCTCTCTCTCCTGAAAGAAGTTGTTTCGGGTCAGTAATTGGTCAGTGAGTAGAATTTGCAGCCGTTCGGAGACAGGTTCCTGAGCGTCCTGTAGTCCCGTGTCTGCGCTCTGGGTGTCTGCAGTGTGTGCACAAAGTAATGGGGCCAGTGGGCTTCGGGGAGGGGGGGGGGGGTGGGGAGGGGGGTTAGAGTAATTATGGATAACACCACCCCCCCACCTCCCCCCAATTGTAACATGAAAGATGCTGCGGTGCACTGTGTGTGTGTGTGTTTAGAGCAGACCAGCATCTGCGCTCAAATCTGGTGTGTACTTAGCTATATTGTGAGGGTATACAGTGTGTATAATAATATATCATTTTTCACAGGGAAGTATGTTGTGTTGATCACAGCTGTGTAAGTCGGCCGTTGGTGTGAAATGTTCAGGCTTGTGGGCCAGCGCGTTGTGTTAGTGACATCACAATGCCATTGTGACATCACTGCATGGAGGTGATCTTGAGGATTTCCTTGAATCCCCCATCCTGGTGCCGTTGGATCAGAATTATTGGTTGCACGCTCAGCCAATGGCAGGGTTCCAATGGCCTTGTAATCTGGGCAAAGGAAGGCCCCTCAGTCTGACTCTCGAGGGCAACTTCGTCAATGGAAAAGATTTAGTCCACAGATAAAACCAGTTTGTGACATTTCACTGCCGAAAGACTCTTACAAGCAAAAAATAATTCGCTATATTGCCAGTTACAATATATATTCAAATGTATATTTTTACTGCGTATGTTCCTCTTGAAGCAGAAATAAAAGAACATCTAACTTGTGCCCACAAAGAATCAGTGAAGCTCTAGGTGTTGTTAAAGTCGGCATGTGGGAGAGATTTTGGGCCAGGATGCAGTCCTAATGTCGTCTGTGCTTGGGTTTACACGCCCCCCCCCCGGAGAAGCGTTGATTCCGAGAAGTCAGGAAGCCAGGAGCAGGTGTTTCGGCAGGTTTCCCCTCAAGGGCAGGAACAGGCACGGGCAAAACGCAAACGCACCCCCCCGATGTCGAAGGGAAGGCGCGGCCATCTGTCCGCACGTCCTCTCTCCAAATTACATCCACATGGCCGTGGGTTCCAAGCCCCAGATTGGTTTTTACAGTATTTACCGTACCGCAAAAAAAAATAAAAAATTTCCCAGGAACAATCCACTTACGTAACTGGGAAATACCGTTTAAATCGATGTAAATATCCTTGATTTCAACAACAACACCGCTCTTGCAAATGTTTACGGGAGGGTATTTTTTCCTGGGGGGGGTTGTCGTGTAGCTGATGGTATCTCTCTGATTGCCTCGCACGTTCACATCCTGAGCGCACGTGAACTCATTTGTGTGGAATTCCAGGGATACAGTGCGCACCCATGGAGGATAACAACAACAGCGGTAATACGGAACGCTGGCTAATTACCGCGTTCCTTCCTGTTTCCTGTTGTAGTGTACGCAGTGCGTCCAGATTATCGGTCCAGTGCCACTCTCACTGACCTGTTCCCCAGCTGATGTCACTCTCCCTGTCCCATCTGCAGAATATTTCTATTCCTGCGTGTTTGATTAATGTGTAAAGTTCACTATACGCTTTATTGGACTTTATTCCATTTTATTGGACATTATTATTATTATTATTGTTAAATTTTATTTATTTTCATTCACGTTTTTGTTTTGGGATAATCCTGGTACTACTAATTGATTATTGATAAAAAAATTTTTTTGAGATGGCATTTATTGTATGTGAATTGTGTGAATGTGGTTGTCTTGTCTTTCAAGCTGCACTGCAACAGCAGGTTACTTCCTCCTGCATCCTTTTCTGCTCAAAGGAAGTTGAAATTAATGCTAAGGGTTCCCGCCTGTAATCTGAAATCTCTGGGCCTGCTCATCATTGGCTGTGACTGTGTTGCGTAGGCCATGTGACCAACTGTGTAAATTGGACAGTACCCCGATTAGACTGTCAGTACGTACAAGTGGCAGATCATGTGACTGTCATCCAGAGAGTGGGACCTGGATTTGTGCCAGATTGTTGCTAATGTTGTCGTGGTGACCTCACCATTCTGGGGGGAAGCGTATAAAAATGTTCCAGCACAGCCTGCTGCCAGACAAACTGAATGCAAGGACGATAGCACTGGTTTCGCCTTTTTAGCTCATAATAGATAAGGTTAGGATTTGGACGGGGAAAACCCGGTCCTAAATTAGCGCTTCAAACAGAGAGAATCTTTATTCAGTTCCATTTTTTAAATTCATTGTTATTTGCGTAGCGCTTTTTTTTTACAGAGAACTGTCACAAACATGCTTTATAAAGTAGCAGAAAATAAAGGACAAGAAACAGCAAACAGAGCACACACCAGGCCTGAACTCCCAAATTGCAGGTACATCAGGTAAAAACTCCCAGTGGGGAGAAAAACCCTCAAACTGTGGCATGAAAAAACTCCCCAAAGGGAAGAAATCTCGGGAGGAACCCAGCTACAAAGGTGGGGCCCATCCTCCACTGCATTATGAATGCAGGCCCCGGTCTTAGTGCTACAGGTTCGATTCCAAGATGGTGATGAGGTGTTCAACCTAAATTTCTTCTGTAAATAGTGTAACTTGATGAAGGGTCACTGCCATTAAAAATAAAATTTGACCATGCAGATGTGCATGATATCCTGCATATGCTAATGCAATGAAATGATGTTGTCTGCATTTTTATTGGTTTCATTGTTTGGTCTAAGGTGATAAAATGTGTAATGTGCTTTTGATTTTTTAAAAGACAATGCTGTCTTGTGGAAACCTTGAAGCTTTATTTTAATGTCCTTTCTTTTCTCTGTCTCTCTATAGAAAACAGAGGATACATGAAGACACCTATAATGTACTAATAAACACACACTCCCCCCCACTCGCCCCGCCCCCACCACTCTGATTGGACGGAGAGGTCGCCCCGGTAACAGCATCTTGTATTGGTTGGTTGCTTGGCTCCTCAATCCCTTCAGCTGATGCTCATCTCCAGGACATTGGGTGGGGCTGGGTTGGCATGGGGGGGGTACGACCAATTTGACCCCCCGTTCCCCAAAAGGGAGAGAGAAGGTACAGCATTCCTCGGTGGTACTCAACCTTTTCCCTCATCGCAATGACAACTTGTAAAAAAAAAAAAAAAAAAGATTTTCTTTTTCTCTTTTTGACTATTCCTTTCCTACTACTGTTTATTTTATTTTTGTTGTTGCTGAGATTTAAAAAGTAAAAGGAGGTTTCTTGTTGCGTGTTCTCACCGTTATTTTTATTATTTTTATTTTTAATGTTTATTTATTCCCTCCTCTCTCCTGGTTTCGAGATCCTTCACAGCTCCACACGCCCGTAGGGGACAGTGTTTCTTTGTGATGCAGGTAAACATGAAAAAACCCGAAAGGAAAAGTAATGTACAAACTTCTTTTTTTATTTTATTTTATTTTATTTTATTTTTAAAAGGACAACGTGCATTTCATGAACTCTCAAACAGTTTGGTTTCTCTGCCTTTCGAAGGGACTGACACAGAGGAATCTTCGGGATTTTTTTCACAGTCTCATTTCTGTTCCGTTTCCTTTTTCTTTACTTTTTGGAAAATGATGTAGAATAAAGATGTCTGTCCTACCAATGGCTGATTGAGGCAATAATAACCCCCCACCCCCTCATTCTCGCCTGCTAATCCCCACACCCCAGTTCACCCCACACCCCCCCACCCCAAACCCGAAATCTGCTTCTTTCACACTACTGTGGTGAACCCTTTTCATGACCTTACTTTATTTGTTTTCTGTGTTTTTTTTTTGTTTTTTTTTTTTGTCAAAAGTTCAGTTTGAAGGAATGTTGACTCGTATCTAGTAGACTCCCCCAGCAAAGTTTTCTCAGTTGTACTGTATTCAGTTTGAAATTATTTGTTGAACGGTTCTTGCAAAAAAAGAAAAAAAAGAAATACAGTATTAAAATAATCATTTTCTGTTTTACCCTTGTTTTTAAAGTAACAGTGTACGGGTGCTTGCTTCGTTAATTAAAAAAAGAAGTACTTTTTAAACACTCCAATAGCACACATACACAGACATAGACTCACACATTTACACATGTGTGTGTTTTCTCTTGTTCTCAGCACAATCCAGGACATGAATGAGTTTCTCCCCATTTAGTTTGCGTTTTTTTTGGCGCGGGAGGGGGGCGGGGGTGGGGGGTAGCTACAGATTACAATGATCTCAGCTCTATGTGTGGGGGCCAGTGGATGAGGAAGAGGAAGATGATAGAGTTGAAGAGGAGGGGCAGATAAATCCTGTATAAATAGTTTCAGAATGTTTGTTTTTGTTTGTGCCATTGTGTTGCTGCTCCATCTTCGACAGAGAGACATGTATAAATGAGAAACCCACCCCTGCAGTTCCCCCTGCTCTTGATGTTTTTTTTTTTTTCTTTCAACTTAAAAGCGATTTTCAGATCAAAGTCGCACAGATGGAGTGTAATGGTCTGAAAATGAGCATCTTAAAGGGGTTAAAACAGGAGGGAAGGAGGGAGGGATAGAGGGAAGGAGGGAGGGATGGAGGGAGGGGAAACATATTGACTGCAGACAGCACCGGTTAAACTCATGGAAAATAAGGCTGGAGACGTGCACTGTAAAATAAATCTGCGTGAACCTAGAACCCTGAAGGTTGTGCAAACTCAAACGTGCTCTTGTAACCAGTTTTTAATTTTTAATTGGGAGAAGAATTGACATGAATTTTTTTAATTGGGAGAGCCAAAAAAATGTATTTTACAGTGTGAGAGATAAGAATATAAGTGAAGTTAACATTCTGACTAGGGGGAAAAGTGCACCGTGTTGTTCCAATGGTCACCCAGCCTTAATGTTGTTATTATTTCTGCCACGGGGTGGTGCTGCTGAGTAAAATGCAGAATGGAGGCTCACAGTGAAAATGATTTCGTTTTTTTAGTCTATTCAGATCAAATATCAGATGACTCCAGGAGGGAAAAAATAAAATATGTATACAGGGACCTCACTAAATTCAGGCTTAATTTAAAAAAAAAAAAAATTACTGATTACTTGATTGGTTATATGTCTGATATGGGGGGGGGGGGGGCACAACTGCTTGCTTAAAGCTGATCTTTATCATCTTAAACATTTTGTTTCAGTTAATTCGTTCTGGTATGATGACAGTGGAAGATTTGATAAAGTAACAAGGTTTCAACAGCTGTGTCTTTCCTGGACTGGAGAGACACCCCAGGAGAGACACTGACTGCTTACCACTGCCAAAAAATATATACTGTTGTAAAAGGAACCTGCAGGTACTGTTAAAAATGCAAACCGGTGGGAAGTTTCTCTCTGAAGTCTTAATGAAGAACAATGACTGTCTGAGCTTGTTTTAGTTATTTTCAAAGACAGAAGGCTTTCTATGGATTTCCTCACTCACTCTCCCAGCAGAAAAGGATAATGCAGACTTTTTTTTTGGTCGGAGTAATGTGGGCGAGAAAAAAACTTCTTTGCCGAAATGAAATGGCACGTTCAAGATTTATAGATAAGCTGTGCGCGCAGCTGTGGCTACGAACGCATTATCTAATACGCGGGGAGAGCGATTGCCGGTGAGCTGCGGTGCCTTCGACGCGCGAGACCCTGCTGGTTTTCATGCGCGCGCCGTACATGTTTTCAGACTAAATGTTATCAGCTACAGACGCCACGTTGCTCTTCGGTCTCCGTCTTTGAAGAGTATCTCTCTTTGAGCAAATGCTTCTCCTTTCATCTGACTGAACATAATCTCGCTGCTGTTGTAGGAACAACGTTAACATTTTCTGTCTTGTATTAGTTGCTGGGGCTTGTCGCTGGCAAAACAAATCCATTATTTGCCAACTCTTTGAGTTTGCATCAGGTAGACCCGAGCTAAAAACTTAACATTTTAATGAATATAAAAAATATACTGGTGAGAAATACCAGCCGCGGCCGTCTCTCGAAGACCCCTAAACGCGTAGTTTTTTCTGTTGCCTATATTTTATTATTACTTAGGCCCACCGCCACAGTCTGCTGGTTCCGGTTGTTAAAAGAAAGCTGGAAACGTGTAGCGTAATGGCATTTGTAAAGCGTTTGTAACGACGGCGGTTTTCTGGTGAGGTTGAACTAGTAGCCCTGAGACGGTAGCCTTGAAAAGGGCATCTGCACTCTTTATATTTCGAACGGTTGCAGCTCTTTTTAGCGGGTCAGGCCCGTGCGGGGATCCCCTTCAACCAATGAAGCGTGAAGTCAGACCTGGGCTCCGCCACAGCTGGAAAATGTCAGATCTCATCTCGCTGCTCTCAGAAGCATAAATCACCCACTGCGAGGAACATGCCAACGCACACACACACGCACATGAATGCAATGTGCTGAGTGATGTGTGGGTATGTGTGAGTGGATTGTGTGTGTGTGTGTGTTGGCATGCATGTAAAGTGGTGTGTGTTTCCCCAGAGGGGGGTTGCAGGGTGTGTGTGGTGTGTATGAGGGGGAGTAGTGTGTGTGTGTGTGTGTATGTGTATGAGTGAGTGAGTCGGTGTATGTGAGTGTGTGTGTGTGCATGTGTGTATGTGTATGAGTGAGTGAGTCGGTGTAGTGTGTGTGTATGTGAGTGTGTGTGCGTGTGTGTGTTGTGGTGATGAGTCGGGTGGTTGTGTGTCAGGTGTGAGAGTGCATGGCTGGAGTGGATCCCAGCTCCCTCCCCGCTGTGCTCGGCTGTCACTGTGTGATGAATGCCATCGCCACGGCGAAAACCAAACAGCGCAGACACTTGCTCCACGGTCCCTGCCTTCACACAAACACCACCGCCTTTATTTATTTCCACTCCGCCGTAAGTAAGACCGTTTCGGACGGTCCCTTATCCTCCAGGCTATAAACCCCCAGATCAAAGCCCCGCCCCCTTATTTCTTCCTTGTTTCTCTTTCCTCGCGACACCATTGTCTCTGCAGTAAAGGTTTTGGCACGGGTTCAAGTCGTAGGACAGGAGTAATGTACCACAGCCACTCCCACCGGCCCCGCCCCCTTCTAGTGAGCACAGATGGCCTTCTTCTGTCTGTGAGGAGTGGTTCTTCATATACACCTCTGTACAGCGGTAGTGGGGGGGGGGTGAGTAAGGGGGGGTAAGGGGTTGACCCACACTCAGTCGCACAACCCTGTGGACCCTGAGGAGCTCTGCTCTTCCTCCTCCTCCTCTTCCTCCAGTCTTTGGTATGAGATCTGGTCTGAGTCCTCAGAGACTCAAGCACGCTTAAGTTACTGTTCCGTACACACCTGCACGCACACAACGCAATCCCACACCTCACCTGCTGAGCAAAGAAGACCGCGACACACCTGACTGTACCCACAAACACAACCTGCCGCCTAACTTTCTTTTCCCAACAAAAAAAAAAATAACCCCATGACCTCAGCTGTGTTCACCTGCAAAAAAAAAGGACAGTGCACAGAGAATACCCAGAATGCACCCGTTAGGTAGGCCTGCGGTTTTTCTGCATTCGAACTCTGAATCGTCCGTTTGAATTTGCACGAGAAATAAAGCAGGCGAGACGAGCGCATCGGGGCATCAGCCGGGGCAGACGAGTAATATGGGTAATGATAATAATTCGGGTGATAACGACGGCGGGCACCTTCGCCACAGCGCGGCGTGCCGACGCCTCCTTTTCAGAACTTGGAGTTCCCCGGGAGCTCCGTGTTCCAGAACGAGAAGCGTCCATCTCCGCCGCACGCCTGCCCGCCCCCTCACGATTCAGACTCCGTTAAACACCGCTAACCCCCCATCCCTCTGTGCTCTATGCCCGACCCGTACCGCCACGCCAGTCCCTCGGATCTGTGTCAACGGCCGCTTATAATTTGGCAACGAGAAGGGGGGGTGAGGGTGTGGGTGGTGAATGGGGGGGGGAGGGGGGGGTGTGGAGCGTCCTTCAGCCGCCGCGAAGCCGTCTCCGTTGGCGGTAAAGACCTGGTGCGGTTAGCCGTCCGCCGCCACGCCCGCGACAGGCTCTCATTAGGCCCTGACAGCCGTAATCTTTCATCATTTACAGACCCTTCACACGCCGTCTCGAAACAGGCACACCAGGGACCTGAGCAAACACCCCCCACCCCCCCACCCCCCACCCCCAAATACCTATCTGTGACATCACTGGGGGAGGGATGTTTAGGATGCCTCTCCCCCATTCTCTGTCAAATTCCTAAAACAGGCCTAATTAAATTTTTGTATAAATTTTATGCTAAGCCAGCTACATGGCCCATCTAGATTATTATACAACTCTTTAAAAAGTAATGGACATACTGAAACTCAATTAAATAACCAAACTTCTTAAATAAAATAAAACAAATAAGCTTCATATCTACAATCTTACCACTTAGCCCCGTTATTTTATCCTGACGTGTAAATCAAAGAAAGAAAGACTGTGTTTTAAGGAGACTCCGTTCCTTCTTAATGTCCGGTACCATTGATTATAATTTATCAGTGGAAAAATGCGGGAGGTGCTCGACGGGTAGGCAAAATGTTGAAACGGGACTGGCCCAAGCCCCTCGCTGTACACGAACACTGCCAAAATGGTGGGAATGAAAGGTTTACTTCTCCAAAAATAAAAAATAAAATAAAAACATGGGAAAAACTTTCATTCTCAAGAAAAGCTTGGTAGGGAAGTGTGAAGAAATGGCTGTTTGAATATCCCCTCTCTCTCCTCTGTTACAGCTGAAATATGTACAGTACAGGTCAGCTATAAATAAATGGGATTCGAGAGAGGAGAACAGGGGGTGAGCAAACACCCCCTTTTTAACCCTGAAGTCCTGAATCTTATATAGACATATACTGTATATGAAAATCTGTGGCCCCTGGACCTCTTTGTGCATACCTTGCCACGGGATCTTCCCTGAACAATCATTGCTGGACTGGAGCTATTATTAAACTTCATTCATAATGCAATAACGCCCGTGCTGACCTCGCGATAGTAAAGTAGCGACATCTTTTAACAGTGCGATCCCCGCGAGACCTTCCAACGGACGTCGCCCCGCGGAAACGCTCTTCGGGTTGTTGTTGTTCTGTGGCGCGCTATCTGTATTCCGCGCGAGAGCAAGACGGGAGATAAAAACCAGATGAGAAACGCTATGTCAAAGATCAATATTTCACGCTTGACCATTTTTATTCAAATAGATTAGAGAGCCCATCAAATTCTCCATTTTCTCTGTCCACAAAGAAAATGAATTGCCGGGCTTCAGAAATACGTCGAAATCCCCTTTGTGTCTTTTTTTCCGCGGGAAAGTGATTAGAGGTTTTTTCGCTCCCGGATGTTTGATTTCTAAATCGGTCGCACACACCAATCCGTTTGTGTTTTGGAAATAGCCTTGACTCCAATATCAGAGGGTCAATAATAAAATTTCATGAACAACAGGTCAAAAAAAAATATGACTTTCAACAGAAAATATAATTGAAACATTGCAGTTGGCCTGTATTTAACCCGCATACCAGAGTGACACCAGCATCAACAGCTCCTGGAGTATCCTATAGCCAGGGGCGCTATATGAGGGGGATTGGAGGGGGAGGGGAATTAGGATGACTCCAAGGGCCCTGACTGAGAGGGGCCTTCAAAAATATTAAAACATAAGATTAATATCTTTCTTTCAAAAGGAGAGCTGCAAGCAACTATAGAGTTATTTAAAGTGTCGCACAGCTCGATTGTTAGGCTCTGGAGGAGTGGTTACAGTAATTGTGCAGGGATAGGGTGGCATGGGGTGGTGGGGGCCAATGTAAGATCTTTTTAAGGGCCCCAAAATCCCTGGTAGCATAGTATAGTAAGGGTATAGTATAGTATAGTATAGTATAGTATTACTACGGCAGATATCCCAGCTCATAAAAATGTGCATTGCCTATAGAAACTGGCACTTGAACCTCTGAAACATTGGTAACATAAACACACGTCAGCAGCCCCATCGACCCAGTGACAGCTCAGTGCTCGCGTTACTTCGTGTTACATCTGTACACCTGACAGTAGCCTAGGGTTCACTTTTGTGTAAAAATGCATACCCCATGGTATTTAAATATAGAGGTGCCTTTTGTCCAGATTACAAAAAAAAAAAAAAAAAACAGATCTAGATGCGTGTAAAGGACTCGTTGCCAAACATTTTAAAATGCGTTGTGCAAAAGCAATCTTAAGATTAAAAACATCCCTTGAATTTCAATGACAAATCAGAAAACAAAATTAATGCAGTCTTTTCATTAGACGAATTGGATTCTCGGGCGTTTCATTAGATAAGCGAGAGTGAAACATACGGAAATACAATGATTCTCGTGTCGGTGCTACAGCTTTTAGGCTAAATAGACAACATCACAGTGCTATCTCCTCAATTGAATCACATCATCCATTCTTTCTGAAGTGCCACGGAGCTTGAAAACAGAATCGGCGGCATTAAACAATGCGCTGGATGTGCCGACAAAAATAATTGAATTTCTCCCATTTTTCTTTCCGTAAACACTGTGAAAACTGAAACACCCAAAATATCTCAATCACAGTGCATTGCCTTGGCAAAAATATATAGAAATATGTACGCTGTAATATATCCTTATTAATATTGTGCTTTGCAAGTCAGGAACGACTGGCCATTCTTTAAAATTATTATTATTATTTTAAAATTACTTTAAGGCACACATTAAAATATGAATATTACAGTTTAAAAAAAATTGTATTATAAAATATGAACACGCTACAGTTATTGTTTATTATTAGGGGGTAAATTTGGTTCGTAGCCACGAAATAGGTTTTGTTCAGATTAAATTTAATGTATTCTATATGTATTCATTTAATGTATCCTGTATATTAAACGTGGGATATAGTCACAAAACAAGCGCGCACAACCATCATTGATTTGACCACCAGGTGACGCTATAATACCTAATATAGTTTAACTTCGAAACTTTAAACCTTAATAATACCATAAAACAGGAGAATGAAACTTAGTATATGTACTTATGTTTTTATGAAAAACATTGTTTGCTATTGACTTCTAATTACAATAGGTCCACCATATATGATTTTACATAGTAAAACACTTTTTCACCTCCTCTGAGAGAGTTTAATGTACTAACATGAAAGTTTCATCAATTTATGAATTTTTGAATTCTTGTCTCCATAACTAATTAAAGGACATGTGATGCTTAAAAAGCATGGCTGTGGTTTGATAATACATTTCCTATTTTTCCATGTTATATACAAATTAGACATAAACTAATACACTGGGAATGTCAACACAAAACTCAGTGAATGTGTAAAGCACTGCACATTTACACATTTCTCATAATTGTAATGAAACTCAGCATTGCTGTAATAATACAGGAGCAGTACTGATCATGTGCCAAGCAGTCCTAATTATTGTTGCAATACAAGATCAAAACAGGGGCAGTATTTATGAATACATAATTCACATGTTTATCATTCATTCAATCAGAAAATAAACACGCTCATTTTAAATGGTTTATGAAACGGAGAGGGGGTTGGGTGCAGGATTTTTAGCATAAAAATTAAGGGTTGTTAAAAACGTTACACATAGCTGTGCCCCCACTGTCTTAGTTTCAAACACCTTGCTGCCAGATGTTCATATTCTGGAAAGAGAAGAAAGTCAATAGTCCACCGAACCCTATTTTCTCTGAGCATGGTGATGATGTAACCAATACAGGAAAGACTGACATATGTTGACTTTCTTTTAGGAGAGTATGGGTCGGGCCTTTGGTTAAGATTTACACATTCATAGCTGTTCTGCTTCTGCATTTTAATAGGATTTAAACATCTGTGAACTTCAGGGGGTCATCTATTTCTTGTTAGGTCTTTCAATTTGAAGCAAGAATATATATTTTTTATTATGCAGTTATATTTTATTCTTTTAAGTTATTCATTAATCTGGCAAAAAAAAAAAAACACTTTGTGAAGATTCATGACATAATCTGTTTATAGAGGTTTTACAGCTGTATTACTTTGATACAAAGTACCCTGTGTACTAGCCAACTAATACCCTAACTCTAATAACCGTAACTGTAATAGTTAAACATACATTTTAACTTTCAAAAAAATATTTACATAAAATATATTTGAGTCCAGTGGAGTAGTTAAAATGCTGTGGATACTAACCTAATCACGGCCTTCGCCTATTGTAGTAGCCGTGTCCTCGCGAACAGAAGGCTGCAGAAAACGAATTTAAAAATTCAGAAATGTCCTGCCATCTAGTGGTCACACTGAGGATGTGCAAGTCTACTGGACTAAAACGCATTTTTATACATTTCAACTACTTTTAAATATAGTATTTCGAAAGTCTATTGTAATTGAAGTATTAACGTAATATAAGTACATACTTTCCCATACACATTTCAAATACTTCATAAATATGACTGTCCCTGGCAGACTTCCAAATTGTTTTGAATTAGTGTAGGGCAGACGATTTCCCAGCATTTTTATCTTCAGGAAAACATGAGCAGCAGTAACTTAAGCGTAAAAATAACATTATTACAGATAATAAAAACAGTGCTAACTATATATGTCACTATATATAGTAA
The DNA here is from genome assembly GCF_018555375.3 of Anguilla rostrata. NCBI lineage: Eukaryota > Metazoa > Chordata > Actinopteri > Anguilliformes > Anguillidae > Anguilla > Anguilla rostrata. The sequence continues at coordinate 4,393,101 of NC_057935.1, forward strand.
AAAGTGTAATATTTTGTTTCTCTGAATTAGTGTTTTTTTTTTTTTTGTTTTTTTTTAAACAGTCCTACCATAAACCACAATGGTCTCAGTTGAAAGTTGGCATTAATCGGAAGGAAGATAAATATAATTTTTCAGTTGAGGTCGTTTAGTGCTACAGATAAGCCTATGCTTTCTTTTCTATAGTATTCCATCTCAGCCAGACAGCACATCCTGTAAAGACCTTCAGTCATGTTCAAGGAGCTCCAAGTGACAGCACATTTTAAAGTGAACATAAGGACATAACTTTGGTCTGTGGGCCACAAGGCAAGCAAACACAGCACAGACACAGCTTCGGGGTATAAAACAATTTATGTACCGTTTTATTTTATTCACACGATGCAAAGTAAAAGGGAAACAAACTTGTGCGTGAAGGAATACTCTCCAGAAATAACCCACACCTTTTCATACACCCGTTCCACATTGGTACAGGTAGGCAGCAGCACTGTGTGAAACTACAGAGCACATCTTCAGCGCGTTTAAAACTGGTCAAGAGGCCACCTGGCGCACAGACTCCATTTTGGACAGCGTACCAACTCACACTTTCACAATCTGCACGAAAAGCCCAAATCAGCTACACGGCACGCCTCTTGTTTTGACCAAGACTACGACCCACGGCTTCGCACAACAGTTATACGCAGTACAGCGGATTTGGGTAAACAAAATGGAAAAGAACAAAACGACTCCTTTTCGGGTCACTTCTGGAATACTTCACAGCAAGTTGGGGGAAAAAAAAAACATCAGCGGTACAAAAAGAAATGGGGAAAAACACTGGGAACACTGAAGAAGAACAACGTCATCATTAAAATGTCTGCTTGGTGGCATTCTTCCATTTTAAAAAAGTTTATTCTATTTGCTCTTCTGGGTGTAAAATGGTTTGGCCATGATTCACTAGCCCAGAAACTTTATGGGTAACTAGATATTGCTTCTTAATAAATCATCTCATTTATGACTGACCAGTAGTCTCAATGCATCTCAGAAACAGCAGAGCCAGATTGAAGAGGCAGAAATACATTTAACTTTGATTAAGGATTATAAATCAGTGCGTCCTTTCCTCTCTTTAAATGTATCTAGTCCGGAGAAAAAAAAATTAATTTGCCAAAAAGGAAACAAACAGTCTGAGTAAATAAATGATTGGATTTGAGTTACATTCACCTGGTCTTCAGTCTGTTGATGGAAACCTGGGTGTTCACCTGCACAGAATGATTGTATTAAACACACACGGGTCTTTATACTGCAACGTCAAATTACCCTTAGCTAAAGCGAGATGCCAAAAACAGTAAAGCAATTAATTTATTTTAAAAACAACCAAAAAAAAAACTGGCTTGGGCTGAGACCAATTAAAAGCACACACTTTTACCATCACGACTGCAGTCTGAGCCCAGAGCACTCGGTCCTGACAACGCAGTGACAATGATTTACGTCCAAAGGAGGAAACGGACCGCCAGCACCTGCATCTCCCTCCTGTAACGAGGTTTTTTCATTTGCGACGTACGTCTGCAACAGTGTATGAATGTGCCTGGTTAGACTGGGATATGGAGACGTCACTGGGCGGGGGGGGGGGGGGCAGTTTGGCTGGGCTGTGCCTCAGGGCAGCGTATGGGGGGGGGCGTCCTGTACAGTCCACAGAGCATCATCAGCACCACAAACTGCCGTCAGTCAGGCGACTGTGTGGCATCTTCATTTCCGCAGAACAGCTGCAGTCACTCATATTTCACTCTTAATGATGCCCTTGAGGGGAGGAGCTTTAAAAAGCGCACACGCGCGCGCGCACACACACACACACACACACACAGAAAGCTCTGGAGGGTGAAAAAGTGGGAGGAGCATAGAGTGAAAGGATGGATGACATCACTTTCTGGATGACTAGCGTGGGTGCTTAATTTTCTGCTCCCAACAATTCCCCTGGTCCAATTAATCAATTATCAGTATGCAGGAACAAACAGATTATTTTTATTTTTATTTTTTTAAACAAAAAATGGTTACTGAGAAAAGGTTTGGGTTAATAAGCTAATTTAAAGCAGACGTTGCAACGAAAGAAAATACACACACACACACACACTGGTCCAGAGCGAAACGAGTCCGACACCCGTTGGTTTCACCGAGAGAGAGAGAGAGAGAGAGAGAGAGAGCTAATGCAGGGCTGAGTTCTACAGTCTTCATACTACCCAGAAGCCGCAGAAGTATGGAAGTGCACAGCTGACCTATCGAGCGCTATTCCAAAACTCAATGAAGCCCGTGAAACGAGCGTAGCACACGAGCCTGCGCACGAGCCTTCGCACCCGGGCGAACGAAGACCTGCAGCAGGGGCTCAGAGACAGGCTAGGTGTAAGAAGCACGCCATTTAGCACTCCTCATTTAAATCACAATAAAGAAAGGGGTCGTCGTGAAAATTTTGTAAAAACATAACGAAGCAACAAGTTCCCCCAACCCCCCCTTCACACTTGACCAGTAATACTGACGGTCCCTTTTTAAAATTCACTGAAAGTTGGATAACTATCCTCAACAAAGGAACGTGCCATATTACAGGCTAGAGGGGCAAACACATACATATACGCAGTAAGGTCACGGTGCGAAAATCGAATCATCCACACACTCGCTAGTATCCTCAGTAGCATATACTACTGTGCGCTTGTAAGTAGTACGCAAAGTGGGACACAGCCTGAGAGACAGACAGAACATGAAGGGGGAGGAGCAGTGGGAGGGGCAATGACTGAAGTGTGGGTGTGGCCTATCGAGTGGGGGAGGGGCAGAGCCGGCAGTAAGCTCCTCCCACGCTCAGAGCTCAGTCTTCTCAGTGCGCAGTGGGGCTTTCTTCTGAACGTCCTCCTCCGTCGTGTGTCCGTCGCCGTCCCTCCTCTCCCTGCGGGCGGCCGCCGCCGTCGCCTCCTCCACCACCACCACCTTCTTGGCCTTTTTCTTCTTCTTCGTTTTCTTGTCTTTCTTTTTGCTCGGCGTCTCTTGGCCGGCGCTCTCGCCCTCCTTGCTCTTTCCCTTCTTCCCCTTCTTCTTCTTCTTCTCCTCGCCGATGGCCGCCGCGTCTCCCTTCCTGCCCGCCCACTTCTCGTTCAGGCAGGCTTAAAGAAAAACACACAACACAGAGGACGGAGTGCATGGAGGAACTGGGCTGAACCGAAGGTCCAGTCGATTCGGAAGACACTGCCGTGTCCCTTGAGCAAGGTACTTACCTCATGCTTCAGTATATCCCTAAAGGAACAAGTAATGCTATGTAAGTGGTAGCTGGTAAGAGCGTCTGCTAATGCCCGAGTATGTACAGACGAGATCTAACATAGCGCAGCAATGCGGCCTGAGCTGGAAGCCACAGGATCGTTGTGTACTCAGACAGTACAGTAGGCAGTAGGTCGTCCTGGTCCTGCCTTCAGAACATGTTTCTCGCACAGGTAGGTGGTCAGATCTTCCTCCTGGTGGCCTTTGTACCAGTCCTCGATCACCTCCTCGTACTGCTCCACCATCACGTCACACTGGCACAAACACAAACGCAGGAACAGACACGCGTGCGCTGCATTAAAGCTACCCCGGCCACCGTTCACTGCTTTAACTCCATCAACCACAGAGTTTTTCCCCTGCAGTACTGTAGAACAACGCCATTCAGTTTTCACACATATACGTATTAAATACCGCATGAAATATCAGGCCAAATGCCAGTCTCGTGCATGGCACGGTCACACCAAGATAATAACTCTACCTCTGCGGTAGCGGTTAAGAAAGTACTTAAGCATATCTAGGGATTGTTCTTACATATACACAGTCTGTATCTATGGTTGTCTAGAGTAAGACACAGACACCCCCCCCCTCCCCCAAAAGTGTGCAGTTTGCAGGGGGAGGAGAAGGGAAACCTCACCTGCTTCTTAAGGTCGGCGACCTCAGCGGACGTCTCGTTCCACAGCTCATAGGGGATGTCCATCACCACCTTCACCCCTTTATTGACCAGGCCGTGCAGCGTGGAGAAGGTCTCCGACATGCCCTAAAGAGCAGAGTAACAGAGGAGCCACGAGAGAGACAGAAAGAGAGAGAGAGAGAGAGAGAGAGAGAGAGAGAGCAAGTGCGTGTGAGAGGGAGGGAGAGAGAGAGAGAGAGAGGGAGAGCAAGTGCGTGAGAGAGAGAGAGAGAGAGAGAGAGAGAGAGAGAGAGAGAGAGAGAGAGAGAGAGAGAGAGCAAGTGCATGAGAGAGAGACCCAATTTTCAAGACAGTGAATCACAGGATATCTTTCTCAAAGAAGACAGTATTAAAGATGTGCATTGTGAGCAACATGATTAAGACCAGCAGAGGGCGCTGTTTCTCCAGTGACAGAATTTGCTTGTTCTCCAGCTTGTCTCCATAGATGCATTTAGCACTGGGGATGTTTCTGGTTTGCGTTTCCTCTGAACTCTCCTTTACAAAGCGTACAGGATCAGTGTGCTTTTACACCACCACAGAGGTGTAGAGCATCGTGACATGTTATGACAAGCACACTGCCACCAGTGTAAGCTTAGCAGACGCAGATAACACAGTGCACTTAAGACCAACGATGGAACACAAAGCAGAAATACTTTCTAAATGAGAAAACTGAACTAGAAAATGTTTCCCCCCTTTCGAGTGTAATTCCGGTCCCTCGGCTCGTTCACCTTCGCAAAGCGGTTGCTGCCCGTCCTCTCTTTGTGCAAGTTGTACTCCATGAGCCTCTGGCATACGTTCTCCACCACCTCGATGAAGCGGATGTCCCTGTTCAAAACAAAGACCACAGGGCGATACGGTAAATTATCATGAAGACCTCTTCAGAGAACGGTATCTCCCGTCTGCATGAGAATGAAGGCGGTGGACAATTCCTTCGTGTTCAGGAAAAATTGCCAAGGAGAAGGACTTTTTAAGTTTGTGGGGACATTACGCGATGGAAGGCGCGTTCAAATTCAGCATGCTGAATGGCGTTGCAGATTTAACTTTCGCATTATAACTGCACCTCCAGTAATTTTGCGTGACACAAGAGGCTGACAACGTTCACACACTGTGCGACTTCACACACAATTAAAACACTGCTAAATACAGGTGCATCCCACCTAAAACTTTGAAAACGTAAGGTTTCAGGCAGGGTCAGCTCATAAACTACAGTACGTCAATATTATGGCCTAGTGACAAATAACTGTCAAACCTTAATTTTGGTCAGAACTTGCGCTACACCCCGAGTTTAAAGTTGGGATTTAAACGTGAAACGCAACCCCACAACAAACGTCGGCAAGGTGCTGAAAGAAGGACAGGTTATCGTCATTCTTACAGCATGATAGTGACAAACAGACTTACGATTTAACATATTTGATTGGCGGCGACCCCTTCGAATCGAGGAAGCGGTAATTGGTATCGATGACCTCCTTGGTTTTTCCAGTCTCATCAAACGCAGACTTCATTTCAATGCTCACAAACTTACACACTGGATGAGACAAAATCCACAATAAATAAGTAACAAATGTAACAAATGCAAGAACATATAAAGGTCGTAAAACAACAAAACTAATGTGGCTTCCATGTCAATGATTGACATGTGAGCCGTGGACCCTCATTCATTATTCTGCCGTTTCGTTTCTTCTTTTTTAGCTATGACCACTCTCGGGGACTGCGCGCGCAAATAGTCAAACCTACAGCTAGCTATAAAATAGGCCTACATTATACAAACATTTCGTCGCAATTTCTAGTCTAAATTAATAGCTAAATCTTGATGCAGCCACATGCCGTTTTCGCAAACCAGGTAGCTATAACTCGTTAGCAGCAAGAGTGAAGATTACTACCTTCGCATTTATCTGGCAGATGCACCCATTCTTCGTCGTCACCTTTTTTAGCCGCTTCGGAGACCGAAGTCATTAAAACCACACTCAGAAACATTACGCTCTTCATAATGGCGACGTTATCTGCGAAGGTTTACAAAAAATCCAGCTAAACTAAAGTGCATCTTCTCTGTCCGTCTGCAAGTGCAGCTTGCTTTCCTGTTGTCGAACACATCCGCCGTAACGAAATGGTACAGACGCAGCTGTCACCTGCTGCCCAATCAAATGCGTAGTAGTGTCATCGCTTGGCCAATCGCAGAAGCGCCAGAAGACATGCGCAGTCAACAGCACAGTTAAGGGGAAACAAGAAAGGGAAATGTGAGCGGTGAACATCTTTTACGGAGAAGTGACCGTGATTCGCATTTTGTTTCGAGTCATTTCTTTTTGTAAGAACAGTACATGTACACATTCAGGGCTGGCTAAGGTCACTTTAACCAAGTCAGTAAATGTAATAGCATAACGAGATGTGACAGTCTGTAAACGCTTGGATGTTTTAGCATTTCCATTTTTTTAGTAGCCTATGTTTAACGGGTTGTATCGCAGCTTTAGTACAGTATAGACCTAGGACTGCAATGGTAATTAGGAATCCAAAGACTGTGAGTTCAGTTCACAAAAAAAATTAAACTGGTCGTAATTTTTTTACAGGGTACAGAGTATCATATTTAGCCACCGTATCATAGAGCGAAGATGGGTTAAAGGGCTTTCACCAATAACAGGGCACCAGTTTATGAATTAACATTATAATTTATTATAATTACCCTTAAGTTGACTTTTAGTCATAGATCCCACTAAATTGAATACAATGAGAACATGTTGTAACAGAAACATTTATTTACACATCATTTACAACAGGCTGAGAATATACTATGCTCAAACTATGATGATTATATGCTTGAGTTTTGAAGTTGTGATAAATCTATCTGATTGGCTGCTGAAGACTTGGTTTAGGTTTCAGCTGTCCAGTGTGGCTGGGTGATGCCCTTTGGCTATGTGGTGATGGAGATGAGCCTCAAGAATTTGTCCTCCTTCTCTCCTGCGCTTCTCTCTGGCAAATGCCAGCGACGAAGTCTAGACCACGGGCTAACATTAGAGTGTTCCATCGCACGTGATTGGTAATCGAGCGCAGCAAGAGACGAGTGTCCCAGCCAATGAGATTCGTGAATCATGACCATAGGCGGAGACTGGTTTCTCCCAGGGCCCCTTGCATCTGTTCGTGCCAGGGCCAGAGGAAGGGGTTCCAGATCTAACAGTTAGAATGTTAAGACTGCACTGGAGAGTAGCGTTCGCCCACAAAGTCTTCATTAACACAAAGACTACATTGCGATGGTGTTGGAGCCAGTGTTTGCGATGCAGGAACGAGCCTGAAAATGGGGGGGTCACTAGAGCGCCCCCAGGGAAAGGGCCTCGCAGATGTCGTTGCACCGCGGGCCGTGCTGGCTCTCCAGGAACTGCCTGATGCCCCGCTCCCCACGGCGCGACCGGGCTCCTCCCTCCCGGACCGAGTGGATCTGGGGGTCGGTGAGGTACGTCAGCCCCTTCCCGCTGTCCGTCACCCACCCTGTGGACACGTGGAGACCGGGGGTCCGTCAGTCACCCTCGCCAGAGAAAACGACACGGCGCCCGACTGAGTCCCCCCCCCCGCACTGAATAAACCTCTGACATCGTCGGAATCCTGCTGGTCCTGCTCTGTCGTACACAGAGCTATAATGGTAAATGGACTGCATTTATGTAGCGCTTTTATCCAAAGCGCTTTACAATTGATGCCTCGCATTCACCAGAGCAGTTAGGGGTCAGGTGTCTTGCTCAGGGACACTTCGACACGCCCAGGGCGGGGATCAAACCGGCAACCCTCCGACTGCCAGACAGCCGCTCTTACCCTCCTGAGCTATGTCGCCCTAGAACTCCAGAATTACAGACACTACAGTCATGCAGATTTCATAACAGTAAGTTCTACGAAAAAGTTTACTAGTAAACGGAATGCAGTGGGGGGAGTGGCTAATGCCGCATAGACGTTTACATGAAATACATGTACGGACACACATGTACATACACACACTAATACAGCCCATAAGAGGGACACGAGGAGGGGCCAGAACACACACATACAGATGGTAGGGAAATCACTGTGGTTACAATTAAACAGTATATTCATGCACACACGCACACACACACACACACTCACTCAGTCACTCACTCACACACACACACACACGCACACACACACACACACACTCACACTCACACACATACACTCACACACACACACAGACACACATACACACTCACACTCACACACACACACTCACACGCACACACACACACACACACACACAGTCACTCACTCACACACACACACACACACACACAGACACACACACACACACTCACACTCACACTCACACGCGCACACACTTGTGCATTCACCTTGCAAGTCCACAACCACCTCTGTGCCACGGGAGAGCTGATAGGTGAAGTGGCCGAACGCAACGCCGTAGTCTGTGGCTTCGTACTCTCGGTTGGTGTAGACGGTGTTATTGGTCAGCTTCACAAAGTCCCCCAGCATGTAGGGCTCCACCGTCACACAGTCTGCGATGACATCGTCTTCTAGAATCTGTAAAAAAAAACAAAAGAACAGGCAGGGACAGCTTTTAAAAGCTAGCCAGCCAGCACGCACACAGAAACAAGAATCATTTGTGTCTTTTAAGTTCCCATGTAACGTGACAGCTTGTGCCTGGTGTATAAACTGTAGAGTGATGCAGAGTGACTTCTATCCTATTGCGTTTGTTCACCAGTCTACTGAACCCCCAGGCAGCCAGCCCAAGCAGACCCAAGGCCGAATTGAAGAATGTGACCTTGTCCTAAAGACGTGCTCTATTGTGTTATTTTTAGTCAGTGACAAAAACTACAGGCCAGTGGTGAGTCCATAACAGGGTTATCCGGCCCAGATCCTGGTGTACATTAGCCCCAAAGGGGTTTGACTACTTAACCACATTAATAGTCCTACAGAGCTTTAACCCTTTAAGGTGTGAGATCACAAATATTGATCGGAATGAGCATTCTAATGCCAATGTAACAATCACTAATAGTAACTGAAAACAATGGAGTTCTAGAACTCTGACTTAGAATTTTTGAGAAAAAAAAAACATTCCAAAACACCTACTCTTCAAAGGGTTAAAAGCATCAATTTCTCTCAGTGAGAGGGAAGAGATGGCTTCCGTCCTCATTCAATAACAACATACTGTAGGGTTGGGGTTGTCCCCATACATTCCTAGAATGCCTCACTCTTGTCCTACTAATTCCCAATGTAACCCAGGTATAGGTTAGTCTTGCGACTTTGTGTTCCCAGCATGCCTAATCTTCTTGAGTATCCATGTAAAATAGCGACAGTAGAACATGACCCTTGGCCTGCTGCACAGAGAAACAGGAAACAGTTGACCTGTAGGACCTCACCAGCAGCACTTCAGATGGAATAAAGAAGATCTGAGCAGGGATGCTCTTCTCGTACAGCCTCTTGTTGAACTCTGTCACGTAGTACTGTGCCGTCACCTGTCTCTCCACGTCATTCAGGTGGTAGTGGATCTCTTTTTCATATCGGTACGTCTTCCCGACATAACTGAAAACATTGAGCCATGCACAGTCCAGCATTACTGGCCAAAGAGTACCTACTCACACCTTACACAAGTAATTAAAGATAAACATGGTAAATGATAAACCTTTATAATGCTGAAAATAATCAGTACAAAAAAAATCAAAAAAGAAATTATCATGTTTAATGATGCTTTGTACAAAAAATTAAGAAAAGCAGTATTGCACTGGTGTTATGAAATCATAGCTCATTAGCTTGGTTGTTAAATATTACTGGCTTAGCCAATCAAGTCCTGAGGTCTTTTGTCACGTTGATCTGGACCGTGTGGTCATGCGGTAACAGCGACCTGTCTGTCTGCTTACCTGCCCAGAACCTCTTCCTGGTGCAGGATCTGCACCCAAAACGCCGTTCTTTGGCAGCCCTGTTTCCCCAAGGGGTCTCCAATGTACACCTTAGTCTCTCGGGACGTCCAGCGATCAGACACCTTGGAGTATTTCAGAAGAAGGGCACCTGGAACAAAAGCACGGGACAATACCGTCAACAGGGATTGGGCAAAAATATGCACCACGCTCCAACCAGACTACTGTACTGCAGTAAACCACGGCCTTCAGAAGTCATGGTTCACAGCGATCATAGAAAATTACAACTAATATTCAAGTATTGCTCCTACCACCGACTCACTTTATGTAGCACATTAAAATGGCCAATGAAGTACAACATACAGTATGTTGTCTGCTAAAATGGGATGGGGGGGGGGGGCTGTGTATAAAAAGGACTGTAATTCCTACACAGATCACCTGATATATATGTAAATACTCTCAAATTAAAGCAGACAATCTGCACTTTAACACCAGTTTAACGCTATTTCAAACTAAATGTGTTGAAGTACAGCATCAAGCTGTGGACATCTTTCCCCAAGGCTATGTACAAATGAACTACATTGTTTTAAAAAATGATAAAGAGGAGCTTACTGTAGGCAGTCCTGTGTTTCCTCAGTCTAAAAGTCTTTTTGATGTCCAGTCTGCTTAGCAGACATTTGTGACACACACCGGACAGAAGAGCTTTGTAATCCTTCTCCGTCAGGGTGGGGGAACACTCAGGGACTTCGCTGCACAGCATGCACGTCCCAACACACCGATCATGTGACTGATTATTGTCAGAGGGCTGCCGGTAGTCATCCAGACAGAGCTTCCCAAGGTCCCGCTCGTCACGTCCTTCCGCATTTCCCACGGTCCCGAAAGTCTTCGGTTCTGCAAAATGTCCTGGGCCACCAAGCCCTGCAGCAGAAGCCTCAAGGTCTACAGAGTCGGCGGACATGCTGAGGTCCCCCAGCACGTAATCCTCGGTCTCTGCGGCGGGGTCTACATCCCACATGCGTGAGCCACACCTGAGGGCCACGTCACCTGCAGGCACTCCCGTCGGGGCGCTAGTCCTGGGTGTCCCACCATGCCCACCGCCAGGGAGCTCAACAAGCAGAAACGACTGGTCCTCCTCCGACCCAACCCTGTTTTTACATCCTGGGACCGGGTTTGGCGCGGATGAGGGGGGCCTCGATGGGTGAGGTTGGAGCCCGTTGACTGGGTAGTCTGGTTTCAGCGTGCGCACGGGGGGCAAGGATCCCATGTCCCCCTGGTCCTCCTCATCGCTGCCCAGCGTTGGACACTGGGGGTCCACCCACACATCCGCTCTCTGTTTAGCAGTGGGGCCAGAACCGCCTCTACCATTGCTAGACAGCGACCCTGCATCAGAGAAACCGAGCTTCTGCCAAGAAGCACTTGAACCCAGACTGTCACCGAGAGAGCTGATGGATGTCCCCGCTCTCCTCGTTGCTTCAAAACCACGCCCTGCCTGACCAAGCTCCTCCTGGTCCTTGACCTCTTCAGGGCAGTCCAGGTTCACCCACCCCTCTTCTGTGTGGCTGGCAGAAGGTCTCCTGGTAGGCTTTCCACCGCTGACTGGAGACCCAGTGTCAGAAAGAGAGAGCTTCTGCCATGAGGAATTGGAACCCAGACTGTCACCAAGAAAGCTGGAGGCAGTCCCCGCATTGCCTATCCCTTTAAACCCACCCCCTGCATTGTTGGTTCCTCCATCCACCTCCTCATCACTGAACTCTGTGGCACACTGCTGGTCCACCCACGTCTCCACTCTCTGTTTGGCATGCGTCACGATACCTTTACCCTTGCGTATCCCTCTGGAATCAAGTAAAGAAGGTGGACCATTTCTCAGAGACCTGGGGGAAGTCATTGCATTGCCTACCCCACTAGATCTACAACCTTTACTGCCTGTTGCTGCCTTCATGTCCTCTTCATCGCTGTCCTTGGTATCACCCTGCAGATCCATCCCTACTTCCGCCCACTCTGTCACTGGCCGTCGAGTGGTGGCTCTAGCCTTCTTACTTCCTGTGTCAGGCGAGGAGGAAATGGCCTCCCAGGAAGAGGGCAAGGCCGAACTGCCTCCGGAGGAGGTGCGAGGTCTCTCTCTGTGCCCGCTCGCACCTTCTCCTTCACGTCCTGCCGAAGGTCCAGGGCCCTCAGCAGAGGCGTTTCGATCATCCTCGTCACTGACCTCTGTGAGACACTTCTGATCCACCCACTTCTTCTCCGCTTTCCGACCGGCGCGAGTCACGCCGCCCCTGTCCTTGCTTCTCGTCCTGGCATCAGCGAAGGGAGCGGCTCCGTCTCCGTGAGAGCGGGGGGTAGACCTCGTTTTGCCCATTCCTTTAAATCCACCCTCCTCACTGCCGGCGGCACCACTGATCTCCTCTCCATCGCTGAGCTCAGTGGAACACTGCTGGTCCACGTGTCCCCCGTCCGTCCGTCTGTCCGACCTTCTCCCCGGAGGCCCGTTCTCATTCGCGAAATGTCGGAGGTCTTCCGTGGCGCCGTCCGTGTCCAGAGTTTCCGCGGTGGTGGTCTTCATGGCGGTGACGCAGGGGCCAGAGCAGCCCGGGACTCCTCTCCTGGACGACGCCGCCGCCTTGCAGGACGTCCTCCGAGCCTGGCACACCGAGGCGTGGTGCTTCCGAAACCTGCCCATCGCCTCTGCGAAGCGGTCCGTCGAGAACCTGACGGGGGTCTCCTCCGCGGAGCGGTAGCCGTCCGGGACGAAGGACCGCTCGTCGGATTTGGCGAAGGGCTCGACGCCCAGCACCGCCTTCACCCGCCCCACCAGGCCCATGACCTGGGTCCCCAGCGCGTCCCGCTCCCCGCCGCCCGCGGCGCTGTAGGCGTGCAGTTTCTCCACGGCCTTCTGGCACTCCTGGCTGGCCTGGCGGACCTGCCCCCGAGCAGAGCCCAACCACCTGTGGGTGACGGTGAGAGAGTAGGCCGCCTTGATCAGCGTGTGCAGCTCCTGCTTGCTGGTGACCACCTCACCCTCCCGCTTGGTCAGCAGGCCGATCTCGAAGGCCTCCTTGGCTTCGGTGAGGACGGCCTCCCTCTCAGCGGCGCCACACCCTGGCAAGAAGCTGTAGGCCAACAGACAAGTCCCCTGGGTCACCTGAGAGGGAGAGGGAGAGAGGGAGATTAACCGATAACTCAAGGCCTGCTTATACTCAGGTCATACTCCTCACCGTACAGCATTTTTACCCAGCAACCCATCGCCGGACTACCCACCGCACCAGTCAGCACGTAGAGGGAATCATACTGGCTGTACACCACGGCCATTTTGGCAGCTTCGGCTGCTGCCAGTAAGCGATGACCTCTCTCTTTCAGTAAGCGCTAAGCATGGAAAAGATCATACACGCACGCACACACACACACACACACATACAAACACAAATACATGCCTATTAATCAACAAAGGCAGTTAAAATTCCTTCACGTTTTAGGCGATCCAATGCCAAACAGCAGCATTAATTTAGCATAAGTTTACTTTATAGACAATGGCTATGTATACATATTGTATAAGAAGAGAGGCGTGACTTCCAAAGGCTTTATTTCGCAAAAACGGAAGAGACTGAGGTCATTAACACAAGAAAAATAAAAGTCAAATAGTATTTCACCACCTCAGGTTTTTAGGTCTGAAGTTTTAAGTCTTGAATTACTTTGATCTGTTGTCAGTGTGACCTGGCCATGATTAAAACAACACGGTACCCGTTCCACACTCATCCCAGTTCCCAGTTCCCCTCGCTCACCTGGTCCACCTGTTTACCTGCGACGAACGCCTGGAAATCTGCGTCGCTCATCGACACCAGAATGTTCGCCAGCAGCCCCAGAGACGCCCCGATCCCCTGCAACGAAAAAGATGTGGTCCGCTTAACCCCTTTAAAAGGCCACGTTAGGGCAACGTGAAAAAAGCATGATTATACACCGTTATTTCAAACCGACAGCCCAAAAAACTTGCAAAGCTGCCCTCTCTGAATGCCTGAGCCATGACTGAGAATTTCACTGGGAGTGAAAGTGCTGTGAACGCTTCATATTGCACTGTGCAGAACTAAATGTGGATTTGATTTCACCTTTCTGTCTGGTTCAGGGAGTGCATGCAAGCCAATCAGAGATGCCCAGATGAGCTCTGCAGCCTCGACCCACATCCCTGCAAGAAAAGAATGCACGTTTTCACAACTTGCATGTGCAGCCAGGACACGTGCATTAATGTAACGTATACACAAAGATCCACCAAATGCGTGCACCTACACAGAATTTTCACAGTTACAAACATTTCAGAATCCCAAACCATTTCCATTCACAATGCATTGTATCTTGGAGGATTCACACGATATTCAAATATTTTTACAAAAAAAAGATTAGAAAACAATTGAAATACTTCAACGCATATCTGACTCAAGTGTGGTGCTGGCATGCACACACACACACACACACACACAACACACACACACACAAACCTTAGATATGCAGTATGGAAAGAACACGCACACAGAATCTTACCCAGTTTCTGCAGCACTTGCCCTCGTATCTGAACACTGACAGCCTGTACGAGAACTCTGTCACTGTCAGCATGGTACACCCAGCAACCTGGAGAACACACACACACACACAGAGTTAACTCACACACACAGACACAAACAGAGGTAACTCACACATCCAGCACCCCTGATGAGACACACACACGCTCACGCACGCACACACACACACACACACACACACACACAAAGGTAACTGACACATCAAGCAACCTGGAGAACCACGCATATATTTTCTAAGGAAATAAATCATATAACACTCATTCAAACTCCCTTCAACACCCATTCACACCCCTCCAAAAAGGTGGAAAAGTAAACAGGACTAAACCTGGCTCAGCCCAGTTTAGACCATGTGTGGACCAGCTCAGGAAGCTATTCATTTGTTCCATTACTGCACTCAAAAAGACTGACTGAAATTTCACAGAATTTTCCAAAAACGTCTGATTCAACACTTTCACAGAGAGATGTACCTGTTGCTCCACTGTTGTTGATCAGGCTGCTCAGAATGTACTCTGCCTTCTGAAGTTTACCTGTGGACAGGTAAAAACATCCATGAAACATCACCACAACACATTCGACACGCAGCAGAATTGCATGCAAAACCCAGGCTTGGCCAATGGGCTTGATATGTGTTGGTATATGTACTGACATCTGAAGTGAGCTCTGAGGTTAGTGATACATACACCAACACAAAACAGCACAGCATTAATATAACGTTCTAATTATTCATAAAAGTAGACAGCAGCCACGGATTGGTCAGTATTCTCAAATCCAAGAGTGCTGAAAATCCAAGAGTGCTGTCATTCTCCAATGAGAATGAGGTCTGTATAGCTTACGAAAGGAGACCAAGCTTATTCTCCTCAGGCAGAGATGTCGCCTCACCAGAGTTGAGGGCGAGACGGGCTTGCCTGATGACCAGCTGGGGGGCGATGGGCGTGGCCGGGTAGCGCCTGTGCAGGACCTCGGCGATCTTCAGCAGGCTTCTGGAGGTGTCCGCCCAGTACAGGAAACGGTCCACCAGGAACACCACCGAGGCCGCCCACACCGGCTCCCGGGCTAAAATGGACGCCCTCATGAAGGTCTGCGGGGGCGGCAGTGTAGCGTAATGGGTAAGACGGCCGGTCTTGTAACCTGAAGGTCGCAGGTTCGATTCCCCAGGCTGTACCATTGAGCAAGGTACTCAAACCGCATTGCTTCAGTTTGTATCCAGCTGTATAATTGGATACAGTGTCTGCTAAATGCATGTAGTGTAATTGGCGGGAAACAGAAGAGATGGCAAGTAATGCTAAGACTAAGTCAATTGGCCTGTGTACTCAAGGTGGTAACTTCCCTGGGTTGATGCAGACTTATCGACAGGTTTACAACGGGTTATTACACGGTTACGTAGGGTCATGACCAGACACAGTGGACACAGCGAAGCCCTGTTACCAGAAGCTGGGGCAGATGCCCGCCGACGAGCTCCTTGAGGGTGGCCTTGTCCTCGGAAGCGACGGCCTGCTTGTACTGCCACTTCTCCGGCACGAAGGGCCACCTCATGGCCGCCGCGTCCTGGAGCAGCGAGCTCAGCTCGGCGGAGAGGGACGCTGGGGGGGGGGGGGTCAGAGGTGACGGTCAGAAAAAGGAGGAAGAGGAGGGAGGGAGGAGGACCGCCACGGCTGAAAGCATTTGGCGCCCTAGCGTGAAAATGACAGCGAAGCTGCGCCTCGTTTTTTAAAAGCGACTGTGAGATAAAAAATGGTTTAAGGGAGTCTTTCTGGGACCAAAATGGTCGTTTAGTTCCTGAAACCTGCGCTCTCGAGTACACTCAAAGAAACCCCACAAATACATATATCACCATGGAGTTTCAAGTACACTACGTTTAGAGAAGATTTTGCCCACTTAATGCCCACTCATCCAGTGTACTCAACATGTATACTCCATAGTAGGCAAGTGCGCTGATCAGGACACGGCCTTAACCAGAGGTTGCCAGGCGGGCCAGGCATTTATGTTTTTTCACCCATAACAAGGAGCAAACGAATTAGGAATCGTTTGGAAATTAAGACCTGGAGTTTGGCGCCCTCTGCTGGTGATCTGTACTGCTCTCACCTTTACATCTTCGGAACCCCTCCTTTGCCTCATCGGTGGGTTCCAGGGGGCCAGCTGCCACAGCCTGCCAGCACTCCTCCAGCATCGCCACAACGTCCTGGTTATTCATGGCTGTTTGAGCTTAACCTGCGTTGCTTCAGTGTATATCCAGCCGTATAAATGGATGCGATGTAAAAGCAAAAGCAAATAGGTGAGGAGAAAGGCACAGGCTCAATGACACTACATCACATATTAAACCTGTATTACCATTATTAAGACCGGGCTTTTCATAGCATAGAGAACCAACGTGGAGCTTCTGCCCCTTACCTCTATCCAGATTTCACAGACCACTCCAGCCCTAACCTTCTCCTGGTTTAGGCCCACTCCACGATTTAACCTGGAGGCCTAGAAGTATTGCCTTGCTCTTCGGATCTGAATACTAATATACACTTCTCTGCTTTGACTGTCTGTTTTACCAGCTTGTTTGGGCTATAATTTGCCCAACCACTATCGTCCTTTTCTCTGATAGATTAGGCATTTCCACCCCATCACCATTGTTACCAAATTTAACTACTAACACCAGGCAGGCTCGCCGAAAATAGGCTCCTGTCCTAAAGCCAGGCACCTCCTCAGATCTCTTGTCACAAGGGAGTTTTTCTTGCCAGTTGTGAAGTGTTTTTTCTTCTCAATGGGGAGGGAGTTTTTTTTAACCTTTTTTGGGGGCATTCGCGCTTGGTCTTCCCGAATTTCCCGGTAAAGCGTTTTCGTAACTCTGTCTCGGTAAAAAGCGCTACACAAACAAAAATGCCACTGAATCGAATAGCATATAGTTCATATTTCAGCACAAAATTAACGGACTTTATATAGGACCGAAGTGAAACGGTAAATTACATTCATTATACGCTAATTATCAATGAGCGCCATCTATTGTTCAAAGAGTATCACGTATCTTCTTTAAATATTAACATGAATGGCAAGGACAGTACAGTCGCATATAAGATAAGGGTCAGCGTCAAAGAGTCCTATACCTGGTCGGTGTGTAAAACCACAATAACTAAACTAGCCTACGTGAAGGTACTCGTAGTCAAAACATCAGAAAGCCTACAAGGAAACCGGAAAATGCACCTGAGTTTACAAGCCATCTTTACTGACACACGAAAGTGAAAGCGGAAGTGTAAGAATAAGGGGGAAAAAGTAGTCTATCTGAAAGAAACGTGAAATTTAGAGACTGTCAGCGAGGATGCTCTGTAATCACTGACCACCTCCGGAATATAAACAAGGTAAGATTTATTTCTGTAAAGTGATGATATGAAATAACGCCGATGTGTTGTGGACAAGATATATAGGTTGTTATACGAGATTAACTTCTGTTGTACAGTATGTAAACGAAGTTAAATAAGTGCACTTTGCTCATTTAAAAACCAGTAGGTCGAGCCTACATATTCGTGAAGCCCGCGTGGCGAGGCCTATCTAATAAACGAAATCATTGTGCGGCCCAAATCGCAATTTTATGTAAACAAGATAGGACGTTTAGCTAACGTTATACTGCCATTCGCTGTTTTCCACTCACATTATCAGCCTTGCCAGGCTGACAATAATGAGACTCGTTTGTAAGCTACTCACTCGTAAAAGAACATCCCAGACACATTCAGAGCCTGTCACTGGGTGTATCCCACTGTATCCGAAGAATCGATCCCGGAGGGAGCCGTGAAAATTAGACAGGAGCACTGTGACTTCCTGGTTGGGCGTAACAGACTAGGTAGGTTGGCACGCTCTCCGGTTTCCTTGAATAACAGACAAGGCTGACTCACGTGGAATTCGGTACAGCCAAAACCGTCGCTGATTTTCATGGAAATTCTCCTTACAAAAATTGCTTTGGGGGTACTGCAGAGCTGGTTGCAACATTTCACCTTTTTTTTTTTCTTCAAATTTAGAAACCCTTTCTCCCTTTCACATACGTCAGATACCATCTTAGATCCACCAAGATTCTATTTTTTAAATTAGTTTATAAAAGTAGGCCTATCCCTTACGTCTACGAACTAAATTCGGTGTACTAATTAAGTATTTGCATGACATCACTGGAAAAACGAGTTGCACATGCACAGCAGACTGACAGAGAACAGCGTCCCATTGTTAGCCATTCATTTTCTCTTAAAAAATGAAAATGAATTTTTAAAATTCAAAATGGTTCTCCCAACTAAAAAAATTTAAAGTTACTGATTACATTACCACTTTTCAGTTTTCTCAACTTTCAAGGTTCTGTGGATTGCAAACTAAGTTCCAGCGACAAGCCTTTTGCACAATCACAATTTATAACGTTTTATGATCTGCAATCACATGCCCATTCCCTTACATGAAGTGTTTGGGTTACATTTTCCGGGAACTGGGAAACCATGTTTCTTTGAGTTCTAACACCCTGATACTCCGACTAATAGGCCTACCCTATCGATATTTCCAATCAGTATATGTTGGGTTAAAACCACGAGTCCGTGTTTTCACCGTTGCATCACGAGTCCAGAGACCCTACTTAACAGTGAAAAGGGCGTTGAAAGCATTACATTACATTACAGGCATTTGGCAGACGCTCTTATCCAGAGCGACGTAGCCTACAACAAAGTGTATAACCAAAACCAGAAGCAAGTGTGTTGAAAACCCTAGAGGGAAGTACAGTTCCAAGCGCAGGGAACGACCACGTAGTTTAACTTGCATCCTGTAGGAAAGCAAGCGGCGCAACGGCGCGTGGTGTGTAGTTGGGAAATTCCGGGATTTCCCATCAGAGTGTTAAAAAATAATGCGCCGCCGCGTGCCCTCGTGAGAGGTGTTGCATGAGCAACGATGATGTCACGATGATCCCTCCCTTGTCCGTTTCCTGTTAGTCAGAGTATAGCTGATTGTTGCCCTGTTATGTTTCTTTCGATGTGTGCTCTTGCACAGCCTAATTTTGTTCCCCGGACAGACGCAGTTTTTTGATGCAGTATTTGTCTATACAGTAGCTACCCTAGAGACCGACGTTCTTTTCCGGTAATCTGTCATTCAAGTTATTACCAGAATCGAATGACTGCAGTTTTTCGTCTTGAAGGCACTTTGAAATTGCAATCACGACTTATCTATGATAACGGTACGTTTTTATTTACATTTGTTTGGAACGTGCATGACCGTAGCCCTTTAGAGTAACATTATTCGATTACTCATAGGTATGATGTAACCAGTTATTTTGTTGGTTCAGATGTTGTTTTTTTCTTCCCGCCTTTCATGTAGTTTATGACATTTGAGAAGGGAATAGCCTACGTACTGTAAGAAACGTCTGCGATAAGCTTATGTCTTTTTCACTTGTCTGTGACAACACGTAGCTATATAATGTGGTCATGTGGTTGTGTAATGCTCATAACCGTGAGTTTAAATCCGTTAGTTCCAGATGTTTAATCGATTTTAATCCCGGCCCAAATGACAAAAATGAAGAAATTATTTGGTTCACGGCGTTGTCAAGTGCCAGAGAGATAGCCATATCTTTGTTGTCGTATCATCAAAATGAACCATGAACGAACAATTCTTTCAAGAGAGATAGCCTACCATACGTTACAATAAGTCATGAATTTGCCTGCTCAAAGGCAATTTATAAATGATAAAATAGTTACCTGGAGCTTTCTGTGGATTACTTATGACATATGCTACCCAGTTCGGTCTGGGCAATTGCTTTCGTACTGAACTGCAGATCTCTTAGTCTTCCTGCACGTGCCATCTGCAGATCAGCTGTAGTATTGATAGATCGTAGGCTACAGATTATCAAAGATTTGTGGACATCAAAGTATATATTTCTTTACAAAGCCTGTAAACAATATACACCTGAGAGTCAAAGTCATGTGAATGTAGACAAAGATTACTGCTGTGTAAAATCTTAACTTGTTTCTTAATTGTCCATATCTGAACTATTGTTAAACATCGATTGTGAGCAAGCGCGAGCTTGTTATGTTCAGCTGTAATGGTCAGTACCCGTCATCAGAATAACTTTTTAAAATATGAAGTAAAAAAAAAAACGTTTAAACTAATAGTCACATTAAGATTGTCAACAAAAGAAGTTAAGAAAATGCAAAAACACCCAGGAAAAATATGTGGTGCGGTGTCGAATGCTGTGCGTAAGCACAACCTTTGCGTAGAAACTAGCATTAATTGTTTAAAGAACACTGTGCTTCTCCAGTCTAGTATGTTGCATCATCAAGATAAGACATGAACATAAAATGAATGAAGGTTGGAGGGACACGTTGTGTCCACATATTTGTCACGCAGCAGAATGCTCTATGTCAACATGAGAAAGAATTCGAAAAGGTGAAAGAGATGAACTACGATCCCAAGATGGGTTTAGGGTTACACAGGCTGAGAACAGGCCATGCTGTAGCTAAGCAACACGTCGCATTTTCAAGCCTGGATCTCAGTAACTGTGTTTAGGGTCAGCTCGTAGTAATCTAACACCCACAAAATAGAACCAGGTAGAACCGGCGTGATGAAAAAGGTAGATCCTTTCGGTTCGGTAGTGGTCAAGGTGAGTGTTCTGCCATTTAATGCGCATATTATTATTATTATTATTATTATTATTATTATTACTGCTGTTGTTTTGGTTATTATTTATAACTATTCATTGTATTACATTTGTGAAGTTATTATCAAAATCCCTTGAAGTCTTTGAAAACTTCTACACACACACACACACACACACACAGGTGCACATGCCCACACACACACACACACACACACACACACATAGTGCACTTCTACAGTAAGACACGCCTACATGTTGCAACACCACATTGCCTACATATCTGAATGAGAGCATGGTTCAACATACAGACATTTCGTGCCCAATAAAACTTACTTATTGTGACAGGAAACGCATTTTGCAAGCGTTTCTTCCAGGAAATTGGGGTTTGGTCAAAGGTTGGTGCAAATCTGAGAAGTTGTAACAGGAAGTAAGCTATTTCTCTGATGCGCACAGTAAATCGTTCAGTGTAAAAAATCAACTCTGTGCAGAGTACACTCAAAAAAATTAATCTTTGGTTTAATTATGGACAATGGTTGCACACAATATTATTAAATAAATGTGACATCAACTGATTTAGTACTTGTACAAGTCAAATATACTTAAATAATATTGTGTGCAACCACTGTTCATAATTTTATTAAGTAAATCCAATAATTTTTTTAAAATGTACATTTTACTCTAATATTACTGTTGGCTCCTTATGCTCTGTTAGAGTTGAATTAACACTGGACATTGTGGGAGGGAGTATGAGTCAAACCAATCAGCAGAGTTACATGCATAGGACATCTGCACCAA
Source organism: Anguilla rostrata (assembly GCF_018555375.3). Classification (NCBI taxonomy): domain Eukaryota; kingdom Metazoa; phylum Chordata; class Actinopteri; order Anguilliformes; family Anguillidae; genus Anguilla; species Anguilla rostrata. The sequence goes on from NC_057935.1 coordinate 4,414,851, forward strand.
TCAGAGTAGGCTACTCACTTGTTGGTCTTTAGCCCCAAGAGACTGCACACACATTAAAATGTCCAGTGTTAATTCAACTCTAAGAGAGTACATATGGGCCCAATAGGGAGTGTATGTATGTGTCACTCAGGGCCACCGTGTCATCACATCTGACCTCTGACCTCTGTGTGACCTCCGCCTCCTTCTCTCTGGCATTTTAGCGCTCTCTTTCTCTTCATGCTCAATTTTTTCTTCTCTCACTACATGTCCTACTCAGAGAGAATCTCTCTCTCCCACTATCTCTCTCTCTCTCTCTCTCTCTCTCTCTCTCTCTCTCCCTCCTGCGACCCCTCTTCTTTTAAGACTTCATAACTTAATCTCTCTATTCCTCTCTCTTTTCTTCTTGAACATCATTCAAGTTCTCCCTGTTTTGTAAAATCGGCCTTTGTGACTGTATTTGAGGTTCCCCCCCTGTTGTTCTGTGCTGCTCTTTCCAGGGTTACTGGAACTCCGGGGTCGGCGCTGACAGGAAAGGGGAAGAGAAACCGTCTGTCATGCAGGGTTCGTCCGAGACCGAGGAGTACCTGACGTGCCTCCACGTTCAGCTCTACCACCCCAAGCAGGCCGACGGGCGCGTCTACGCCCTGATGCCCCTCAACCGGCGGCAGAAGCACCCGGCCGAGGAGCCGCTGCGGCTGGGCCGCGACGAGGAGAGCTGCACCTTCATCCTGGCCGACCAGCGCGTCTCCCGCAAGCATCTGTCCATCCAGGCCTTCCGCTCGCCGCGCTGCTCCGAGCTGCTCTTCCAGGTGCAGAACCTCAGCCGGCGGGGCTTCCTGTCGGTGAACGGCGCCCGGCTGGAGTACCTGCACTGGGCCGAGCTGCCCGGCAAGGCGCTGGTGCGCTTCGGCGACCACCAGCTGCTCGTCCGCCGGGAGCCCGGCGACGGCCTGGGCGCCTTCGAGGTGGAGTTCTGCGTCTCGCCCGCGCCCCCCTGCCAGGAGCTCGGCGGCGGGACGGGGTGCCCTGCAGGGCGCCCGTCGTGGACGGGGGCGGCCAGCTGCCGCCGAGCCCCTCGCTCCCCTCCCCGCAGACCCCCCTGGAGACGGACGAGGAGACGTACCTGTCCTGAGGGTCCCCCCCCCCCCGGGAAAAAGGCCTCGCTCGGGGCTGTGGGGTGCCCCCCAGAGCGCCCAGGACTCTGGAACAGACTAGAACATTCCGTTCAGGCTCCTCCTGTTCCCCTACGCTCATCCCTCATCCCAGTGACCGTGCGTGAACTTAGGGGGCAGCCGGCAACGGGAAAGTGAATTACTGCAGAGATGTGGGAGGAGCTGAAGATGCCCAAGTGATGTTAGGTGAAATGAAAAGGGAAGAGTAACCCTGACCTAGAGGAAGCAGCTTTTAGACAGTTTTTTATTCAAGATTGAGCCTTCTTCCCATCCCCTTTACTTATCTGTAGCATACATATATTTAGTGATTTAATTTGTACTTTTTAAAAATGGAATTTGCAGGCGTAACATACTGTGAATGTGAACATAAGGTCGTCCTGTACTGTCCCTAAATATTTTTAAATTGTCATGCGTAGTTTTATAAATAGAACCGCAGAATAAGCTGTGCCGTGTTTGACTGAATTATGCACTCACCCTCACATACAGTATGAATTAGGCCACATTATGGATGAAGTGTTTCTCGCTGTCTTAGATTCTCACTCTTTCTTTCATACTTCCTCTTTCTCTTCCCCTTTTCCCCCTTCCTCAAATCCTTGTGCTCTCTCTCTCTCACTCTCTCTCTCTTTCTCTCTCTCTCTCTCTCGTGATGGGAGGTGGAATTTGGAGTTCAACCAAATAACAAAAAAGTACCGACCATTAACGTGATGCATATATTTAGCTTTATTGCTATGATTATTTAAGTACATGTATATAATTACACACGTGTAATGCATACACTTTTCAAATGTGATCAGTTTTTGTACATTTTGGCGGATGAACTGAATTTGGATCAAAGCATTCATTTACCATTTGCTGAAATCATCAAGCCTTAATTTTTTTTGGCATAGGCCTTAACAATCCAAACCAGTCATTGTCAGCAGTTGGCACAGACTGAGGGGTTGGTAGCTGTCTCGGGGAGCGGGTTGCTATGGCACCGTTGCTATGACAGCTTTGGGTACAGCCCCGGTGGCAGGGGCTGAGCTGGGTGTGGCGAATACGGGGCAGTCGCCACCAGGGGCGCGGCCGTCAGGGGGGCGGCTGTCAGGACGACGGGGTTCCGGTGCCTCTTCAGCTCCCGGGCCATCTGGCACCAAACGCACCACGTGCAGCAGGTAGTGACGCAGCAGTCATTACACACCGTGCCCTGCAGGGCGGCGGCAGAGAGAAAGACATTACACACCGTCCCGACAGACAGACAGACAGACAGACAGACAGACAGTCATTACACACCTTGCCCTGCGTGTCAGCGACAGACAGACAGACAGACAGACAGGCATTACACACCGTGGTCTGTGGGACAGACAGATAGACAGACAGACAGTCATTACACACTGTCCCAACAGACAGACAGACAGTCATTACACACCATGCCCTGTGGGTCAGACAGACAGACAGACAGTCATTACACACCATCCAGACAGACAAACAGACAGAAAATACACACCGTGCCTTGTGGGCACAGGGAGAGACAGACAGATAGACATTACACACCGTCCCCTGCAGACCAGGGTCAGACAGGCAGGCAGGCAAACAGGGAGACAGACAGACAGACAGACAAGCAGGCAGGGAGACAGACAGATAGACAGGCAGGCAGACAAACAAACAAGTAGGCAGGGAGACAGGCAGGTAGGCAGGCAGACA
>NC_057935.1:4422681-4540181 GCF_018555375.3 Anguilla rostrata
TATGGCCCAATAGGAGTTCTATGCTGTCACCTCAGGCCACCGTGTCATCACATCTGACCTCTGACCTCTGTGTAACCTCCGCCTCCTTCTCTCTGGCATTTTAGCGCTCTCTTTCTCTTAATGCTCATGTCCCGCTCAGAGAAAATCTCTCTCTCTACCACTATCTCTCTCTCACTCTCTCTCTCTCTCTCTCTCTCTCTCTCTCTACCACTATCTCTCGGCAGGGTTTGTTCGAGACCGAGGAGTACCTGACGTGCCTCCACGTTCAGCTCTACCGCCCCCTGCAGGCCGACGGGCGCCTCTGCGCCCTGATGCCCCTCAACCGGCGGCAGAGGCACCCGGCCGAGGAGCCCCTGCGGCTGGGCCGCGACGAGGAGAGCTGCACCTTCGTCCTGGCCGCCCGCTGGCCTCAGGCTCCTCCTGTTCCCCTACGCTCATCCCTGTCATCAGTGACCATGCGTGAACTTAGGGGGCAGCCGGCAACGGGGAACTGAATTGCTCCAGAGATGTGGGAGGAGCCGATGATGCCCAAGTGATGTTAGGTGAAATGAAAGGGGAAGAGTAACCCTGACCCCTTTACTTATCTGTAGCATATATATATTTAGTGATTTAATTTGTACTTTTGAAAAATGGAATTTGCAGGCGTAACATACTGTGAATGTGAACATAAGGTCGTCCTGTACTGTCCCTAAATATTTTTAAATTGTCATGCGTAGTTTTATAAATAGAACCGCAGAATAAGCTGTGCCGTGTTTGACTGAATTATGCACTCACCCTCACATACAGTATGAATTAGGTCACATTATGGATGAAGTGTTGTGTGTTACTGAGAGATGAGGCTGCTATAATTGCAAAGACGCTATTTCCAGAGATGATAGGTGTGTCTCTCTCATTTTACCAACTGCTTATCTCTCTCTCTTGTTTATCTCCTTCTGTCTCACTCCACTCTCTCACTCCCTTTTTTCTCATACTTATTCTTTCTCTCTCTCTTTCTCGCTGTCTTAGATTCTCACTCTTTCATACTTCCTCTTTCTCTTCCCCTTTTCCCCCTTCCTCAAATCCTTGTGCTCTCTCTCACTCTCTCTCTCTCTCTCTCTTTCTCTCTCTCTCTCTCGTGATGGGAGGTGGAATTTGGAGTTCAACCAAATAACAAAAAAGTACCGACCATTAACGTGATTCATATATTTAGCTTTATTGTTATGATTATTTAAGTACATGTAGATAATAGCATACGTGTAATGCTCTCACTCCACTCTCACTCCCTTTCTCTCATCCCTATTCTTTCTCGCTGTCTTATATTCTCACTCTTTCTTTCATACTTCCTCTTTCTCTTCCCCCTTCCCCCTTTCTCATATCCTCCTGCTCTCTCTGTCTCTCTCTCTCTCTCTCTCGATGGGAGGTGGAATTTGGAGTTTGTCACACACTGAAATCTGAAACAGTGCAGATCTCCCACTGTCTCCTCAGTGAAAAGGTATTTTTGCTGTACTGCAATTTGAGTCTTCGCTTGGTAGCTGTGTTTATCTGCTGTGGATGGATTTTCGCTATGGTGTACACCTGAATTGCACTGACCATGTAACAAAAAAGTACCGACCATTAACGTGATTCATATATTTAGCTTTATTGTTATGATTATTTAAGTACATGTATATAATTACACACGTGTAATGCATACACTTTTGAAATGTGATCAAATGTTTGTACATTTTGGTGGACGAACTAAATTTGGATCAAAGCATTCATTTACCATTTGCTGAAATTATCAAGCGTTAATTTTTTTGACATAGGTTTTAACAATCCAAACCAGTCATTGCAGAAAGCAAAAAAAAGCAGTTGGCACAGACTGAGGGCTTGGTAGCTGTCTCGGGGAGTGGGTTGCTATGGCACCGTTGCTATGGCAGCTATGGGTACTGCCCCGGGGGCACGGGCTGACCCGGGTATGACGAATACGGGACAGTCGCCAGCAGCGGGGCGGCCGCCAGAACGACAGGGTTCCGACGCCTCTTCAGCTCCCGGGCCATCTGGCACCAAGCGCACCACGTGCAGAACACAGCGGCACAGCAGTCATTAAACATCGTGCCCTGCAGGGCGGCGACAGAGAGACAGAGAGAGTCATTACACACCGTACCCTGCGAGGACAGACAGACAGACAGACAGACATTACACACCCTGCCCCGTGGGGACAGACAGACAGACAGACAGACATTACACACCGTGCCCTGTGGGACAGACAGACAGACAGACATTACACACCGTGCCCTGTGGGGACAGGCAGACAGACAGACAGTCATTATACACCGTGCCCTGTGGGGACAGACAGACAGACAGTCATTACACACCATGCCCTGTGGGGACAGACAGACAGACAGACAGACATTACACAGCGTCCCGACAGACAGACAGTCATTACACACCGTGTCCTGTGTGCCAGCCATAGATAGACTGGCAGGCAGACAGACAGGTAGGCAGGGAGACAGATAGACATGCAGGCAGCCAAACACACAGCCAGGCAGGCAGACAGACAGATAGACAGGCAGGGAGACAAGTAGGCAGACAGATGTGTTGATGAAACCTGTTATGCTAATATCTGCTACTCCAACCTTTTTTGTGACTGGTCAATTGGTTTGACTGTAATGCAGATGGATTTGAAGTGCAAAATGTAGATCCAAACCAAAATACAAATCGCCAATTTGACTAAACATTCTTATCTGTACTTTGGAGTATTTACCTTTAAAAGGAATTTAAGAAAACTAAAATTACTGATCACTGATCAAGTAATTGCATTGTATTTCAATATAGTGTGAATATATGTAATATATAGCTTAATACACACCATTAATCTTGGTCCTGCCATACAGTGTAATCAATAGTCCGTTTGAAAGTTGTATAAATACCTACACTGTTCTGAAATTGTAAATATTGTAAATATGATGGAACAACAAAAGCTACCAGACCGCACACCTAAACTGATGAAGTAGATGACACAGCTTCTAGACGACAGACTAACTTTGAGTTATAGTCTTTAGGGAGACAAACTGACAAAGTGCGAGAACATACCCCACGGAGCCTCTTCACCAATCTCTTCAAGACAAGAACGTCACAAAAATGAAGATAACCAAACCAACTGAAAATTACGATGGCTTCCCGCCATCTTTAGAAAAGGTGATTCCTGAGAAGCTAAGCCTTCTGAATTCTGGCTCACCATCTCCAAAACGTAGCAGCCCCTGGTGTATGGGCACATTCACACACAATAACCTGGACAGCCCATCCAGAGAAAAATGACGTCATGAGAGGGACAGTTTATCACCTGGGCTCTGATCATACCTGGATGTTGTACCGCTCCCTCATAGCGGTTCTCATGGCCAGAGCGACAGGAGGTATGATTCCCCCACCGCAACAGTCCAGCAGGGGGAGACAGCAACACTCTCCAAAGTCACTGGTTGTGGTGCATGAGAGGGTCCAGGGAGACCAAAAGCCATGACAGCCTAACACACCATATACACACACACACACACACCATACATACATACACACACACACATACACACCATACACACACACACACACACACACACACACCATACATACATACACACACACACACATACACACGCACGCATACACACCATACACACACACACACCATACATACACACACACACCATACACACACACACACACACACACACACACACATACACACGCACGCATACACACCATACACACCATCACACACACACACACACACACCATACACACACACACACGCACACACACACAATACACACACACACACCATACATACACACGCATAGACACACACACACACACACACACACACCATACATACATACACACACACACATACACACGCACGCATACACACCATACACACACACACACACCATACATACACACGCATACACACACACACAAATGCGCACACACACCATACACACACACACACACACATACACACGCATGCATACACACCATACACACACACACACACACAAACGCGCACACACACACACACACACACACACACACACATACGCACACCATACATACACACATGTACACACGCACACACACAAACACACACACACACATTGGTTCATGTATGCATGCGCACGCATACAGATATGTGTGCACATGCAAAGGACACAGACATATAAAGGCATACTTGGAAAAAAATCTGTGATTATGGATATTGATTTCAGTTATGGCAACCCCACTCTGAGCCACTGCGATATCAAAATGCATATATCTCTTCTGAAAGACCGGGGGACACTCACATATGCCCATATCGTCACAACAGTCACAGATGCCACTGCTCCACTGATTAGTCTTCAGATTCTGAGGCCATGAGGTGGCCATTGTTGGCTGGGCCACAACTACGGTATGTTGGACGGCCATGGCTGTACGGATCATTAGAGAAAACAAAAAGAGAAAGGGAGAGGGAGGGAGAATCAGAGAGACAGAGAGAGAGAGAGAGAGAGAGAAAGAGAGAGAGAAGAAGAGGGTGAAATATTTCCTGTGTGCATATGGTGTACTTTTTTTATAACCTACCACACAACTGAAGCTTAATTGCCACGCGACTGTGGCTTATCAAGCAACTGAGGAACAATACTGTCAGAATCATCACCCTACACCAGTATGACAAAAACAAGAACTGCCTTTGAAATTAAAAGCTTAATTAAATTAATTTAAAAAAATTAAAAACAGATTGTTTCAATTCAGGGTGACATATGAATAAGCAATGTAATGTGCGGAACGTATTTTATAAATGAAGTTGTAAGCAAGCCTTTATTGCACTTGTACTTCAAGCTTCCGGTGTTCATGGCGTTGTGGTGTTCATATCCCTTCAAGATTAAACTGTTACGCTATCTTTTTGACGATTAACTTATTGTACTAAATCTGATCATATAAATGTTTTGACGTGAATAACAAGACGACACGGGAATTCCCAATGGTTGATTATGGATTATTTATTATTATTATGATAATTAAATGTTCTTCATAAAGTTGACACGCTTGAGATTGATTATTATGTGGGCTACATTGCGATTTAAGCTTATGGTAATTCTTTAAAGCGTTTACTTTCTCACGTATTTACATGAGTTAACAAAATATTACCAAATTAACAAACTGAAAAAGGTCTCTCCACCAAGTATTCACTTAACCCATGATCAACAGTCGTGAACAAACGTGCAATACACGATGTAATCCCACTGCAGACTGTGAGAGCTACTAGGAATATAGAGCTTTAAGCAAGCCTTTGCGCGACACAGACGGAACACGTGTAGACACGCGCCGCGCCGCGCCGCGCTGCTTCGCCGTGCTGCTTACGCGCCGCTTAGTTTACTTAGTTATTGCACTCGTGCCTACTCAATTATTGCTTGTATTATTTGCATAGACTGCTTTTTTGCTGCTTTTGTTTGTTTATGTCAAACCATTAACAAAGCAACGTTGCAGGCCAACGCAATCTTCGATGGCGCAAGTTTACATTGTACTTGTCTATTTTAATTTCACTTGTTTTACAATTCTAACACGCTTTTGCTTTGCTTAAATTCTGTTTGACACAAAACTAATGCTCATACACACAACGCTGTCTCCTCATATAACTAATCTACTTTATGAACCAACTACCAAACTTTTCTAACATAATTTCCACTTGTTTTAAACATTTTTAACACACGTAACCCTATTAACCGCATGCCGACTCAGATAGGGAAGGTTGAGCTGGTTTTGTTTTCCAGTTACTTGTTGGTAAAATTAGTAGGGAACAGACGACAGGGGTTGTGACTTTTAGCTGAGCTCACACAATCAAAGTACGCCTAATCAGGTAAGGAAGTGGTCCTGTAACCGAAAGGTTCGATTCCCAGGTAGGACACTGCCTTTGTACACTTGAGCAACTTAACCTGCAGTGCTTCAGTGTATCCAGCTGTATACATGGACGCGATGCAAATGCTGTGTAAAACGTTTCTAAATCTGTGTACCACTTTGACACCGATATTTTAATATCTATATTCTGTGTTTTATTCTTATTAATAAGTGGTCCTGCAACCGAAAGGTCGAAGGTTTGAGTCCCAGGCAGGACCAGGGGTCATCACCATGTCGGCTTGTGACGGACTTTTTGGTTAAAATGCGATTTTTACCAGGGACATACAAAACTTGAAGTAGTCAAATATTACCAGAAACACACAACTGCATGCTAGACCTCACAGTGTGCCATAGTACATATTTTAATATGCTACACAATTTATGATGATAGTATTTCTAACATTAAAAAAAAACAGTGCCCTACCTTGTTATGATGAAAACTTGGGAGACTGGAAAGTCAGCCGTTGCATATGGGCAGGTGACAATCCTAAAACAGGCATCAATGAGGCATTTCGTGTTTGAGATTTAATAGCGTTCATATGACTGAAACCGCGCTCACAGCTGCAGGTGTCTGGGCTTAATGTGAGCAGGAGTATTGCAAGTTTGCTCACTTCATTGTACTCCTCGCTGTTCTCAAACAGGTTGCAATGTATATTATCATGGGAAAAAAATAAACTTTTTTTCCCCCAATCAATTTTAATTTTATTTTTTTGCCACGGACATGTTTGTCCGTGTACGGACACGGTGATGTCCCCTGGGCAGGACACCGGCGTCGTGCACTCGAGCAACTTAACCTGCGTCGCTTCAGTTCATTTCCAGCCGTATAAACTGATGCAGTGCAAGTGCTGTGTAAAAAGCTGTGCAAGTCTCTCCGGATAAGAGCGGCTGCTGAATGCCCGTGATGGAGCCGAGCAGAAATGACCCATAATTGAAAGAGGATAAATACATACCTGCTTTGGGGTCAGATTTGAAAGCCGTACAGTTCTGCACATGCCAGTGTTCAGACACGCGTCTTTATGCGAGGGGGGGGGGGGTGTGTGTGTGTGGCGCACAGGAAGCCATACGCCCGGCCACCGGGGGGGGGGGGGGGGGGAGGGTGGTAACGTACGGCACCACACCCCCCCCCCCCCCCCCCCGGGATGCCAGGCACAGAAAAAATGACTAAAAGAGAAACTGTCGCAATGACTGAGCCGTTGCAGTAATTAAGGAAGCAGTGCAACACAATGACTGTGGGCAGTCCAGAAATACTCACTTTGTCTAGGACGTATGACCGCACTGACCACGGCTAAATCAATGTGCGTTTCACATCGCTATACAACTGATTGGAAGCACAAAATATGGAACTACTGAAAAAATGTATGTTCCTTATAGGCCCATAGTCTGCACTGATATTCAAGCACAGGACACTTCTACATGCTAAGAGTTTGTCTGTTCACTGGTATAGAACACGCTACCTTGATAATTGACATTCTTCCGCTACAGATCTATTCCTTTTGAAAGGGTGTTAAATTACTTTTACGGAACAAGCTACCTTAACAATGGGTATACTCTTTCTAGTACAAAAGACATTGCCTAGCCATGGGGCATTTGGTATTGACAAGGGCTAGAAGTGATTACAGTTAATCAGAAATAGGATCTGACCATTGGTTGACTAGGAAAGCACATTGCTTAAATTATTTGGGGTTATTCCACATCTCCTGACTCAGGCTTGTACAGACTTGAGATGAAGGAAGACCCTTCACGTGCAACCTAACAGGCAGAATTTCAGGTACTCAATCGACCAGCAGGGGGCGCTAGAGGCCCCATTACCCCAGCCGACAGAAACCCACCCATCCCTGGGAGACGCTGCCTGGGACCAATGACGTGTTGCCCCGTGAGGCTGCCGACCAATCGGCACTGGCACAGTCTGGACAGGGGGCCCATCCGCGCACCGGGACAGGCGTTTTAATAGGCTGAGAGACCCAGCAGTAAACACCTGCGGCCCCCGGGAGCGAAAAGGTGATTTGAGGTCTCAGAGGCGACGAAGACAGCAAACAGGAAACCACAAGTGGGAGCCCATTCAGCACAGGATGTGGGGGAGTGCACGTCACCTTGCATAGTGTGACAGATACTGGCTTTTGGGTGGCAGTATTATTGCAATGGGTAAGGAGCTTGTAACCGAAAGGTCACAGGTTCGATTCCCGGGTAAGGACACTGCCGTTGTACCCTTGAGCAAGGTCCTTAACCTGCATTGCTTCAGGGTACATCCAGCTATATAAATGGATGCTGTGTACAAGTTGTGTAAGTCGCTCTGGATAAGAGTGTCAGCTAAATGCCCATAAGGTAAATGTAATGTTTCAGTTTAGGTTTAGGTTTGGGTTCTGCGCAGTCAGGTACTGGGTACCAGTGTGGGACTCCATCACAGCACCAGCTGTGCAGCCTGCAGGTGTATAATATTCACCAGCTCTCGTGACTCCAGCCTCAGCTCAGTTGAGTAGTTTTCAGACCTTCACGGCAGCGTTTGCATGCATTTGTGCGGTCTGGGGAACAGGGAGGGTTAGGGGAGAATGACGCAGACGCGGTGCAAATAGCCCAATAGCAGCTCTTCTGCAAGTAAGGACGTCCCACCCATTCTGCAAACAGGCACCTGTTCTGTGGTCTCCATTGTGTTTCTATTTAGAGTCAAAAGAACCGGCGGTTTTTTTTTTCTCTTTTTTTTTTTTGAACCTTGTTTATATCGAATGTACATTTTCTCTCTCTTCAAAGGCATCAACACATGAAGAGAAGCAGCAGGAGGACTGTGGACAGGAGGTGGAGCCAAGCCGGCGGTACAAAGCTAAAGAACAGATATGAACACACAAATTCAGCTAAACTCAGCCTGCCTCAAAGTCTGGTGTCCAGAATAAGCCCCAGTGAGCCTTTTTTTAAACAAATGTCCACGCGTCCTGCCGATGGCTTGCAGTAGAGAAATGAAGAGCAGGAAGTCTGTTAGCCCTTTAAGGTGTAAGGTGACAAATACGCAATCAGAACGTCGTCAACTGTACATTCTAATGATGATGTAACAATCACTAGTGGTGTCGGAAGGAGGGGAGTTCTAGAACACTGACTTTGATTTTTTTTTTTATTATTCTAAACAAAAAAACAAAACAAAAAAAAACAAAAAAAAACAACCTACTCTTCAATGGGTTTTTTATGAGCCCGGTGCAGCAGCGCTGTCTGACAAAGCATGCAAAACAAATTCAAAACAAAATCAGAGACGATTGATATTTCACCTTCACTTTATTATTATTATTTTTTTTAATGATGTGGAAAGTACAACAAAAAAAGTTGAGAGCAGAAAAGAAGATGAAAGTGACACGAGCTGAGGACTCAGCGCACCGCACCGCCAACGCCAACACACCCGCCAACGCCAACACACCCGCCAACGCAACCGCGCTCCGTCCGCGGCCTTCCCGCCTCAACGGCTGCACGTTCCCGCCCAGCCGCCAACTCCAACGGTTCCCCACCGCCAGGGGTCAAAACAGGCCTCCCTGTCTGTCTGTCTGTGTGTGTGTGTGTGTGTGTGTGTGTGTGTGTCCAGCTGACCATGTTCTCACATCACTTCAGTATCCTCGACCTGCCAGTCATCCTTCTGATAGAAACCCCTTGCCCCCCCCCCCTACCCACCCCCTTCTTCTCGAAGTCTGAAAACGGTCCCGGCACTGATTGGTTGACTGAGCAGCCAATAGCACGGCTGAACTGCATGCCGCGGCAGTCATAAAGGCGATGAGCGTAGTGTTGCTGGAAAGCCAGATTACTCCGCGACCTTCACCTGACCCCTGCCATACCGCCAGGCTGTGAGCGGGAGAGCGGGGCGACCTCACTCCGAGAGCGGTCACAAAACGCACCGGTCCGAGCGGTCACGTGACCGGTCAGGGCGCTCGGCGTGGCCGCGGACGTCCCAAAAAAACCCGCCGCTCGCTCGGGTTCGATTCGGACGGGGTGGCGGGGGAAACGAGAGACGACCTCGTGCTTCTCATCCGGAAAAAAAAGGAAAAACAAACTCCCCGGCACAAACAGGGCTGGCGTTGCGGCCTAAACTCCACTTCCACTCCCTCAGCTGTAACCCCTCTCTGCTCTGCACGCAACTTACACACACACTCAAATACACACACACACAACTCACAAATACACACACACACAAAACATACAGAAACACACTCAGACACACACACACGCAACTTTCAAATACACACACAAAACATATAGAAACACACTCAGACACACACACACACACACTCAGTCCCGTCACCTTTAGCCCTCCACTCCACGCGTGTACACACACACACACACACACACACACACACACACACCACACACACACACACACACACTCAGTCCCATCACCTTTAGCCCTCCACTGCACACGTGTACACACACACACACACACACACACACCTTCTTCCCGAGTGAAAGCGCACGCCTTGAACACATTTTGGCACGAATCTTTTTCCAGGCAGTCCCCTCGGCCCCGCCCACCCGCCGACTCCCGTCCTCCCTTCCTGCCGCGGCCCTACACTCATCCCTCTCTCTCTCTCTCTCCCCCCCTCTCCACTGGTCTGTTCTCTCCTCCCATCAGGCAAAAAAAAGAAAGATAGTAACCTCTTATCTTCCTGTGAATGAAAATAACCAAAAAAAACAAAAAACCCAACTCAAGTTTTGAATGTCAAGGCACAATGTCTCTTTCCGTACACTCGCTTCCTGTCACTCGTTTTTTCTCCGCGTTGCCACCCTTTCGCTATGTAGTTAAGACACCTGTCAGTTACTTATGTAGCCCCTCCCCTTCCTGCCTTACCTTCGCCTGAAGCGCTCCTGTTCTCTGGGAGCGCTAACACACTCCCGAACCAGTGAGAACCAACAACAACAAAAGAAAAAAAAAAATGAAATAAAATTAAAAACGGAAAAAAAAAAAACATTTTAAACAAACACAAAATAGAAGAAAAGTCACGTCCTGTTTCTGTGTTCAGTATTTCTTAAAAATCATGTCATCATTTCCACCAGCTCCTCGTTGGCAAGCTAGTTTTAAATAAGCACTAAGTACGGATAGATAGGATAACATACACCGTTACGTGTGTTTTAAGTAGATGCTTTTGTCGTTTTTTTTTTTTTGTATTTTTTCTCTCTCTCGTATGAATTCGCTTTTTTTTTGTCGATATTTCCCTCGTCTGTTTTAAGGTTTAAGTAAATGCAAGCAGGGACAGAGTTTGCCGTGAAGTCTTGCTCTGGACGTGATGGTTCGGCGCGACACTGCGCCTTTAAGACACTCCGTTGACCAGGGCCAGGGTCTCGCTGGGCGTGGCCACGCCGTTGCTAGGGGAACGCTTGTCCGGTGTGCGTTCTCCCTTAGCGCTGCTCCCGTTCTCCTGAACGAATGAGAGAAAAGGTGCGGTTGGCACGACTACTGCCAAGATCAACATAACAGACTACACGATAAAGCGTATAACGCGCTTCAGGATGCATTATTAAAAGTCGTGCGGTTTGTCCCTGTTCACGCTGTGTGTGCGAATGTGTCTGCATGTGTGTGACAGTGTGTATGGACACGTACCTTCTGGGTGCGTTGTGTGGGCTGGTGATATGACCAAGGGTGTGTTTGTGTGGGTCTGAGCATTTGTATTGTAAAACGCAGTGGTGGAATGGGTATCAATGCGTATAGGAGAGGGAACAAGTGCGTGTGTGTCCTGTGTGTGTGTGTGTGTGTGTGTGTGTGTGTGTGTGTGTGTGTCTGTGCGTGTGTGTCTGTGTGTGTGTGTGAGAGTGTGTGTGTGTGTGTCTGTGTGTGTGTGTGTGTGTGTGTGTGTGTGTCCTGTGTGTGTGTGTGTGTGTATAACAGTATACCTTAGGCAGGGGGGCAGGCTGTGTGTCCTGTGGGAGGTTCTGTCGGCTCTGGGACTCTGCGCGGGAGATGTAATCGGCCACGGTCACTAAGGAGAGAGAGCAGAAGGCCACACCCCTTTAATATGACAGAGCCACACCCCTTAAACAAGGCAAAGCCACACCCCTTTTATTCAACACTAATGAAAGCCACGCCCCTTTAACACAAGATGACACGGTCATGTCCTTTTAATGCAAGATGACCACACCCCTGTCAGAACAATCTGAGAGGAGCGCGTTGTCATTCTGGAGACCAAAATCAAACCCTGAAAAGAGTCCACAATGGAAGAACTGGACTAAGGCGATTCCAAAAACATGAAGGATGTCTGGCTCAAATGACGGCTAAAACCGGCAAATAAAGATCATTAAAAATCTGATATGAGGCAAGACGCTTTTGTGTTTTAGTAACTCATCTTGAAACACTAATCACTTGTCTACAATCAATTTAAAGGTTAATGTGATAATGTTACAAGTCCTTTACAATCAATTCAAAGGTAACAGTAGCCAGGAAAAGTAGCAAAGCAAGAAAGCCAATTATTTATTTATTTTTTTAAAGTTTGCCATCTGTGCAGAAAATGTTCCTATAATTTCCATCACTCATCGTCATGGTGATTTCAATTTGCTAGCTTGACCTTCTTTTTTCTTGTTGCAGAAAAATGCAAAACAATAGCCAGGGGACAGAGGTTTGCATGTACTGAGAGGAGAATACTGAATGTTCCACCATGCACACCAGAAGCATATGGAAATTGAAAGGTAGCTTTAACCCCTTAAGGTGTGAGGTTCACAGATGTGTGATTAGAATGTTCTTAACTGACCATTCTGATGCTGATGTCACAATCACTGCTGGGAGTTCTAGAACACGGACTAAGAATTATGAAAAAAAAAACATTCCAAAAAAACTTGCTGTTCAAAGGGTTCAAAAAAGTTAATTTTAGCCAACTCACTCAATCACTCGAAACAGCCTACTACTGGTCAGTGACTGCTTTCAGTTCATCTCTATGGCAACACGGTGGTTTATCTTTCTTCCTTAACAATTGTAACTTGGCTACAGAACTGGCCCTTCATCACAGCATTGCTGCAGACACATACACACATCAGGTGCGTATGCTACAATATCCTCTAGACCCTGCTTTCAGGAAGACAAAAAAAAAGTGCCTGTGACAAGAGGACAGGTCCATCAAACAGAGCACGAGGACCACGCCCTTTTAGAATGAGCGGTAAGGCCACGCCCCTTTGCCGTACCTGGCTGTCTTTCACGGCTAGGGGAGCCGCCTTCCGGACGGTTCCCACGGTTACGGCGGCGTCGGCTTCGGTTGCGGCGTTGGGGCCTACCATCTTCATCTACAGACGGGGGGGAGCGGGGGATTAACAGCCAGAAACAGCCAACAGCACCCCAGCCTGTCACTGCCAAACCCAGCCCGGCTCTCTTACCCAGCCCCATTCTCCCTAACCCAGCCCATACTCTCTAACCCAGCCCGTCTCCCTAACCCAGCCCCATTCTCCCTAACCCAGCCCCATTCTCCCTAACCCAGCTCCATTCTCCCTAACCCAGCCCGTTTCCCTAACCCAGCCCATGTCCCTAACCCAGCCCGTCTCTCTCACCCAGCCCGTTTCCCTAAACCAGCCCACCTCCCTAACCCAGCCCGTCTCTCTCACCCAGCCCGTTTCCCTAAACCAGCCCGTCTCTCTCACCCAGCCCGATTCCCTAAACCAGCCCACCTCCCTAACCCAGCCCGTCTCTCTTACCCAGCCCCATTCTCTCTAACTCAGCCCGTTTCCCTAACCCAGCCCACCTCCCTAACCCAGCCCATACTCTCTAACCCAGCCCGTCTCTCTCACCCAGCTCCATTCTCCCTAACCCAGCCCGTTTCCCTAACCCAGCCCACCTCCCTAACCCAGCCCATACTCCCTAACCCAGCCCACGCTCCCTAACCCAGCCCGTTTCCCTAACCCAGCCCATACTCCCTAACCCAGCCCTCTCTCACCCAGCCCGTTCTCGCTGGTGCAGGCCTGGCCGTCCGACTCGTTGGCGGCGGCGTCCATCAGGCTGGGCTCCTGGTCGTTACGGCGACGGCGGGAGCGGCGGCGGCGCTCTCCGTTGGTGCCCGTGCCCTCGCTGGCGTCCGTGTCGCCCGCCTGCTCGCCCTCGCCCTCCAGCAGGGAGAACGGGTTGCTGTCGGGGTCCCGCAGCACTGGGGAAAGGGCGCATACTCACTCCGGAGTCCAGTCTGATGTCCATCACCCATCAGGCGTATTCTCCCAAGCCGGTGCACAGAGCCTTACGACACGGTCTTCAGTCCCGAAGCTCAAATTCCCCCCCCCCCTCCCCCAAATGCGGCCGGCACCCCCCCCTCACCTGAGCTGATGGTGTTGTTGGCCTGCCGGCCCCCCCCGGGTCCGCCCCGGCCCCGTCCCGAATTGCCGGTGTTACCGCGGCCCCTGCCGCCGCGGCGGGACCCCCTCTCGTCCCCCCCGACGCCCCGAGGGCGGGGCTCCCGGTCGCCCACTTCCTCCGACTCCGAGGCGTTGGACAGCTCGGAGTTGGTGCCTATGACAACAAGGTCATTCACTTCCTGTTCATCACCATTGGTTACCATTTACCACAACAAGGTCATTCACTTCCTGCTCGTCACCACTGGTTACATTTACCACAACAAGGCCATTCACTTCCTGTTCGTCACCATTGGTTACATTTACCACACGCTCGTCCGACAGCAGCAGAGCTGCCGTGCGGTTACACTTTAAACATGTCACAGGAGCGAGACGAACGACACGGGTACGGGTTTAATGTTTTTAACAGGTTCGGGATCAGCGGTTTAGCCCCAGTGCCTTTCCTACATCTTCATCCCAGCTCCTGAACCAAGCCACCCACTCGCTTCCTGTTACATTAAATCCTACGATGAGCACCGTGTCGAGTAACTATCAGCTCTGATTGCTGATTTCATTCTGTCCTCTAGATGGCGCCAAAATGTTTCAGAAAGAACCAGTAACTATTTGCTGGGAGGCGAACATTGTCCTAGAGTAAAGAGAGCAAACATTGCACTAGGACAGTGTGTAGCAGGGTAACACAATGCTAACTACCTAAAAGTTAACTGGAAATCCCAGCACCGCAGTTCGTCAAACAAAATGTTTCAGTTGAACAGAAATGCAGATACACATTCAAACAGAACCACCGCTATTAAAAGGTCATAATCTTGTGATCAGTGACTTCATGAACACTGTCAAACCACAACAGCTACACAACCTGGCAGACCCAGGGCTGGGACAAGCAAGCAGGCGACAGACAGACAGAGACAGAGAGAAAGTACGACAGAGAGAGAGAGGAAGACAAAAAAAAGGAACTGCAAGAGACAGACAGGGGAGGGAGACGGAGAAAGATAGCGAAGTGGCAGATGGGGAGAGGACAAATATAGAAGCGGAGAGAATGAGAGGCTGGCAAGGTCAGAGTTGCAGACCGTGGACAAACGCCAAAACAAGAGGAAGAAGAGAAAAACAGGAGGTAAAAGAGCGAAAGAGCAGGTGAATGAGCGGAGAACACAAACAGGTGACTGATACCCAACCCTCTCAGGCTCTGACTCAGACCCTAATCACCTCCAAACAAAAGAGCTAAAGGAAAATCAGAGCTAATAAAACCAGGATAAGCAGCTACACTATTCATGGAGTAAGTCACTAATGACAAATACAACAAGGTCAACAGATGGAAACTTTCTGGCTATTTCCGGGCAGTTCCCACATTGATTCCCAGAGGTATAGCAGTGTGTCTACCATACCAACTGCCATCAGTCCACCAACTGCCACCAGTTCCTCAACTGCTACCAGTCAAACCAACTGCCACCAGTCCACCAACTGCCACCAGTCCCCCAACTGCCACCAGTCAAACCAACTGCCACCAGTTCCTCAACTGCCACCAATCAAACCAACTGCCACCAGTTCCTCAACTGCCACCAGTCAACAAACTGCCACCAGTCAAACCAACTGCCATCAGCACTATTAAGTTGGTTGTAATCAACATACTCTGTGATTGGTGGAGCTCATGCTTTCTGTTTTCTGTTTTTATTTGAGCATGGGAATTTCTGGGGTGGTGGGGCCCAATGTCAGATCTTCTCATGGGGCCGAAAATCCCCGGAGCTGCCCCTGATTGGTGGAGCTGCTTTTAGTGAAGGTGACACCTGGAACGTCTCACACCTGCTTTGCTGCTCGCGGGGAAAGGCCGGGACGGCGAGTGTCACAGAGTGAAGGATGCTGGGTAGAGACGGAAGCCCCGCCCCCTTACCGTATCCGGAATACTGGCTGTTGGACGCCCTGCGGCCCCGGCCCCGCCCCCCGTAGGTGCGCGAGGCGTGGATGGAGTTGCTGCTCTCGTCCGTCGTGTAGCCCCGCTCCCTCTCATTGGCTCCCGGGCCCCCGGCGCGGCTGGGGGGCACGCGGTACCCCACCCCCATCTGCCGCAGCTGCTCGTCAATCTGGAGGCGCTCCAGACGCAGCTGCTCCACTTCCTGCGTCACGCACAAACATGCACACACAGAGACGCGCGCACATTCAATATTCATACACAGCATTATCTCAGACACAAATCAATCACATAATATCAGGATTCAGACACTTTCATAGGTTCTGAACAGCCACCGTACAGCAGCCTGCAGTGTGTATTTGATAAAGGCGTCAAACTTTAAAACCCCCCCCATTATGGTGGGCTACTCTGCCAGTGCAGTTCGATTCCCAGGTGGTTCTTAAGCAAGGTTCTGAAATTGAAGTGCTTCAGTATATATCCACTGTATAAATGGTGAATAATAAAAGAAACCCAGAGTGAACTGTGTAGATTAGTGCGGCCGCCAACTGCCTAAAATACACAATGTAAATGCCACGAGGTGACCATTTCAGGAGGACTTGAAAACGCTGAAAACGCTCAGGACCGCCACCAGGGGGAGCCAGAGAGCCGAGCTGAACTACGGAGGCAGCAGTTCTTAATGTGGAACTTTAAACTGGCGGTGGAGGTGTGTGGGGGGAAGGGGGGCGGGTGTCAGTTCAAAATACGACAGCTGCTCCCCAGGACAACAGCTGAACCCCATGGGAAGGGGCCGGAGAGAGGGGGGGCGGGGGGGGGGTGTTATTTTGGGAGGCTGATCTAGAGAGCCACTGTAATCCAGACGCTGCCGCCATTCATCCCCCCCCCCCCACTTCTCGGGGAGGGGGGGGGTAGGGGTGCTATTTTTAAAAAGCGCACGGAGTAAGGGCAAAATGAGTCTGTCTCAGCAGCTTTCTCCAGAGGTGGAGGGGAAGAGGGGACAGGTGAAGACCCGCTTCATCCCACGATCAGCTGCCCCCCCCCCCCCCCCCAAAGAAGGTCTGTGAACCCACCTGTAAACCCACCGCTCTCCGCACCGCCCCACCGCCGGGGCGCACTCCCCACCGAACACCCCCAGCTCTAACAGGTTCATCCACGCGCACCCAAAGACTCCGCGGCTACGCTAACCCGCTACTCCTTCTGATAGGGGGCTAAGAATACCCGCTGTGGAATGCACTCTGGAGCAGAAAGTCGCATTCCCCAAAAGGCAGAGTCTCGGGAACGCACTCTGACGTAGAGCGCGGGAGAGTTTGGGATACGTTCGCACCTCGGGAGGTGTCGGGGGGGGGGGGGGGGTTTCTCTGATCGTAGTGCGAAGAGAAATCTCTCGGAATTTGACGGGCCATCAGAGGTCGTAAATTAGAAGCAGGACTTCTAGGGGAAGTGAAAACTGTCGTTGCTGAAGAGCTGATGTTACGGGCCACTTTTCAGCAAAAAACTGCAGCTTTTTTTTTCGCACCCATATTAATTTGGGTGGATATAATTGCCGGTCAATTGTCTGAAACACGCTTCCCCTCTTTTTTAAAGTCCTTGGACGAAATTAATTGTGGATAAATGTCTTTATCCTCTGTGTACATAAGTATGCAGGACTACACACCTGCTCTTGGTGTCCAGAGAAAGCACCGTTTCACAGTTTGTGCGCTAGCTGAGAGCACACAGTGACACAGGGAGACAGGAGAGGACTGGGCTCTGCAGCGCCCCTTCACTTAAAAATTACATTACATTACATTACATTATAGGCATTTAGCAGACGCTCTTATCCAGAGCGACTTACACAACTTTTACATAGCATTTTTACATTGTATCCATTTATACAGCTGGATATATACTGAAGCAATTTCGGTTAAGTACCTTGCTCAAGGGTACAACGGCAGTGTCCTACCCGGGAATCGAACCTGCGACCTTTCGGTTACAAGCCCAGTTCCTTACCCACTGTGCCACACTCCGTCCCATGATTCCATCATTTGCTGAATTGACCTCACACTTCACTCAGAGACACACACGTCACTCACAGGCCACGCCCCCTCGCCATACACACAAATCCACCGCGTGGCACGACTTCTCGGCACACATCTCCGTGCTAAATTTCCGCGCCTCTACGTTGACCATTTTTTTTTCAACACGTGCTTCTAAGCTGAAAAATTTTAGGGAGCACTCTGACGCACCCGCAGTCAGAAGAGGGGCTCCCAAATTACTTTCCCAGCGAGCGCACATCAAGTTTCAAGAGCAAACGCTTCCAAAACGGGAGCAGCGCAGAGCCCAAGAAGAGAAACGCAGCGTTGAGACGCAGCCGCCTGCTGCATTTTGATTGTGTAAGCGAACAGTGCTCCCCCTGCTGGCGGCACAGGGGAGTGCGCGCACGCGGTGCGGGTGGGGCGGGGACGGCAGGCACTCACCTGCAGGTAAGACACGTGATACTCCAGCAGGGCGAGCGCGTTGCTGATGTTCTCCTTCGTCCCCACGAAGACGAAGGGCACCATTCCCTGGAGGAAGAAACAGCCAATGAGAAAAGGGGAAACTCGACGCTGGCTTCACCGTAGACGGTCTGGTGCTGGCGTGGCTGTTTTGAGACTAACAAACACTTCAGCTGCCCAAGCAACAAATGATTCACATTTCCACACAACTCCCATTAGTCTTTGTCCATTCAGTATTGAACAACAAGTTTACAGAAAACAACTGACCAATCAAACCGATTTCAAAGTCAAGAAGTTTACTTTTTGACTTCGAAGCCTGGTGAACTACCAGCTTATAACGCTTATAAATTGAGTGGCAGACACCATGGTTGCGAATGGCCGTAAGATATCTTTACACCTTTCCTCTTCTCCCAATTTGGAACCGCCAATCACGGTCCTACGTTTGTTCTGTCACCCCCCCGGGACAGCACCTGGCCGTAGCGCGGACCGCAAGACAGTAGGCTGCATCACCGCTTTAACCCTTTAAGGCGTGAGGTCACAAATAAGTGATTAGAGTGCTCTTAACTGAACATTCTGATGCTGATGTCACAATCGCTAAGGGCGACTGAAAGCGGTGGAGTTCTAGAACACTGACTTGGAATTCAGAAAAAAAAAAGAAAGAAAAAACATTTCAAAAGACTCTTTAAAGTTTTAAGCTCTGGTGCCTTATGCGGAGGCACCACCCGACAGTCAGCAACAAAAAAATAAAATAAAATAAACCACCTATTTCGGGAAGACACCATTTCCCAGCGACCCCTGCATTCCCGAAGGCGGGGTCACCCTGGCCCAGTGAAGCAGCAGGTTCTATCTAATGAGGCCACAGTGTCTAATGGAATGATGACAGTGCTGCTCATCATCTCAGGCCTGCCTGTGACCTCACAATGCCCCCCGGCCGGCTCCGCCCCCTCACGGTACCTCCTCTCTGGGAAGCTTCTTGTCGTTGTCCCCCTCGATTCGGACCCGCACCACGCCGGACTTGTCCACGATCTCCTGGATGACCTTGCCGTTCTTCCCGATCACCTTCCCTGGGGGGGCGAGGGGGGGGGAGAGTGAGTAACGGATTCAGCCCAGAAACTGGAGCAACCTCTCTGACGACACCCCATCGACACACATCGACACACCACACTCACACGACGCACCACTCGACGCACACACACACCACACACGCACACACTCACACCACGCACACCACTCACACTCAACACACCACACTCACACACACACACACTCCACACCACCGCACACTCACACCACACCCACACCACACACACACCTCACCCCCACGAGGTTCCGGGGCACCTGGAAGTAGTCCTCCTTGAACTCGAGGTACACGCGGGCCTGCTTCACCGCTTCAGGAGTCTGTGAGAGGAACAGCCTTTAGCCCGGACCGACGGAACGACGGCGACTGCACCGTCGGCGCTCAGGAGCCTCTACGGACGCGCGCGCGACGACGGACACGCGTCACGGGCAGGAGCCGAGCGCAGAAACGGAGAGCCACTGGAGCGGCGCTCAGGAATGTAAAAGCGCGCCGTCAGCCAAAGAACACACCGGAGGCGCACTCATAATCAGTAAGGGTGAAGCCAGCCCAGCAAACCAACCATTACTACTGCAAACAAAAGCACAGATTATCTCTCTCTACACAGTCATATCTTTAATACCATCCAAAAAAAAAGAAAGAAAAAGAGGGCCAGAGAGGGAGGGATCAAGGGAGGGAGGGGGAGAAAGAAAGAGAGAGAGACAAAGAGAGAGAGAGAGACGGGGGGGGGGGGGGTCTTCCCGGGGATGGTGGAACTGAGGCTCTGCTCAGGGTAGCAGTGCCCCACTTTCAACTTGATCTGACCAATAGCACGCGGAGGAGCCTCCGCCACTCAGAACAGACGAGCCAATGGCAGCTCTGCCCGGGCCTCCTCACCTCTCCGTAGATCCGGAAGGTGCAGCTCTCCTCCTCCAGCTCGATGGCCGTCACACCGGGAACCTTCCGCGCCTGCTGGATATTGGCGCCATGGGAACCAATGGCCAATCCCATCAGGTCCTCCCTGACCCGCACTTCCTCCTGGTATGCAGAGGCTAGCTGTTTACTCGTCTGCAAGTCAGAGAGAGAGAGAGGGAGCGGGCGGGGGGGGGAGAGAGAGAGAGAGAGAGAGAGAGAGAGGGAGAGGGAGGGAATGAGAGAGAAGGAGTGGGGGAGAGAGGGAGAGGGAGCATTTACTCCATTATCATTACAGCACTGTAAAATGAGGCCATTGTGATGACTGATGCTACGTGTGTATTTCTAAGAACCAACAGGCCTAGGCAAGCAGAAGTGATGTCATTACTGCATATAGAGGGTTCTGGGATTCGAAGTTTGTGAACGGAACCATTTGCGTGTGAGTGTGCCTGTGAGTGTGTGTGAGTGTGTGTGTGTATGCGCGTGTGTGTGTGTGAGTGTGTGAGTGTGTGAGTGTGTGTGTGTGTGTGTGTGTGAGTATGTGAGTGTGTGTGTGTGAGTATGTGAGTGTGTGTGTGTGAGTGTGTAGTATGCAGTGTTGAGTGTGTGAGTGTGTGAGTGTGTGAGTGTGTGGTGTGTGAGTGTGTGAGTGTGAGTATGTAGTGCTGTGAGTGTGTGAGTTGTGAGTAGTTGAGTGTGGGGTGTTGAGTGTGTGAGTGTGTGTGTGTGCAGTACCTCCAGGTGCTTGGTGTGAGTGTGTGAGTATGTGAGTGTGTGAGTGTGTGAGTGTGTGAGTGTGTGAGTGTGTGAGTATGTGAGTATGTGAGTGTGTGAGTGTGTGAGTGTGTGAGTATGTGAGTGTGAGAGTGCAGTACCTCCAGGTGCTTGGTGTGTGTGAGTGTGTGAGTGTGCAGTACCTCCAGGTGCTTGGTGTGTGAGTATGTGAGTATGTGAGTGTGCAATACCTCCAGGTGCTTGGTGGTCTCGTTGGACATGAGTTCAGTGTGTGGATGTGGGAGTGCAGTCCTCAGCAGGCGTGCTTGCTGTCGTGGATCGTGTGGACTGCAGGGGACGGGGAGCGGCGTCACCCACCGTCCTGTACCCCCAACGTCCTGGTGCGCCCCCACCCCAGTGAGCCCCAAAACGCCAGTGCCCAAGTCTGTCAGCCCAAACGCCAGTCGCCCAACGCCTGTACGCCCTTACACACCCCAAATGCCTGTACTCCTAACGCCGTGTACCCAACACTGTCACGCCCAAACACCCTGAACATCCGCCCCCTCACACACGCCTGTACACCCCCTGCTCCCGCACACCCTGTACACCCCCTGCTACCCACATGCCCTAGGAGCCCCCCCACTCACCAGAATGATGAGCTCGTGGGAGGTGGCGTTGTAGAAGATGCAGTTGGCCCCGATAGCCTTCCTGAAGTCTTTGTGTACGGAGTCATTCACACAGCTGGGAGAAAGATGACATCACGGAGGTCAGGAGGAGCAGATCACATACAAAATACCTTCCCAGCCCCGTCAGGCAATGCAGCTCTTTCAGCACAGACGTGCCATAATTACACACGAGCTTCACATATCAGAGGACTGGAGTTTCCCATTAATCTAGACTGCAGTCTCCAGACTGGCCTACTATGGCGCCCCCACAAACACTCCACACAGCACAACGGGTAAGTAAGGCTGCATAGTGCAATGGTGGCAACTCAGAGGTTGCAGGTCTGAATCCCGGCCGGGGCACAGCGGAGACTCACATGTCCCAGAGGTCCTCGGGGGCGGCGATGGTGACCTTGTGGAAGGAGCTGCGGGACGAGGGCCGGTTGGGGTTGACGGGTCGGATGCGCTCCGACGTGACGATCTCGTTGTAGGTGGCGTCGCAGGCGGCGTACTCGATGACGTAGAACTGGAATTTTTTTTTTAATAAAGAGGAGAGAAAGAGAAGAAGACCGTCACAGCGTACCGGGTAACACAGAAACCAGCGCGTGACACCGCGCGTAACCGCCAAGACGAACGCTCGCGTTCACAGCATCCGACAGACGCAACAACCGCAACCGACATCTACAGACACAAGCGCGTCGGCACCGAGACCACTCAGTGAGCGTGTGAGGGTGCGTGCGGTGGGCCTAGAGCTCTGCGCAAAAGGCAGGTCCGCACAGGAAGAGAGAAACGCGTTCAAAAATACAAAACACACGCTATCACACAAAACCAGCAAGCATCACGCCACATTTCACAACTGCACTCCAAAGAACAGGACGTATTGCAAAAACACAGACACATGCAAGCATTATGCAACCATCAGCTGTAATTCATCACTTTTATAAAACTGGATTACTGATATTTTTACAATTACAGCTTTTTTTGATAGATTATATTTATGTTTTTAATGACAGTCCTTTCTGGGGATGGGGAACACATTTCCGGTGGCAGCTATGAAGGGGGCCCTGAACCACACAGAATGACGGCGTGCTGGGCAAGCTGCTGTGGGCTGCTGGGACACACGCAACGCCGCGAAAAATGGCGGCAAGCAGGAGGGGTCCAAGCCCCACCCTCAGGCTGGACAGGGAGATCTGGACTGTCCGCTGTTCTTTCACAGACCGACCACAGCAAGGCGAGCCTGAGCTCCCTGGAAGCCATGCAGCAGAAACCCATGGGACGCTAGCAGTAGCATGGCACGCTAGCAGTAGCACGGCCCGCTAGCAGTAGCATGGCACGCTAGCAGTAGCATGGCACGCACAACGCCGCGCTTAGCCCTTAGCTGGCGTTTAGCACTGCGAAGCACAGACCGCACACTGCAGACACCCGCTACGCGCAGTGCAGCGTAGGCACAGCGGCCAGCTCAATTACCGCTCGGCTAGCCCCGAGACGCGCTGCACAGCGGCTACACCTCTGCGCCCGGCCCCACACACCGTTTCCATGCCGACCCCGTGAACGCCCAACCCTGACTCACCAGTCCCTGACTCACCTCTCCCTTCATCATTCGAACCCGGGCCAGCCACCAACCACAGGGCTCCTGCTCATTGGCTCGGGAGTACACCTGGGGGGGAGGGGGAGAGAGCGTTACACCTGGGGAAGGGGGAGAGGCGTACACTGGGGAGGAGGGAGAGAGGTACACCTGGGGGAGGACATTAACCCCAGCCACCCCATGCTGGGTCAGTTGATCAGTGGCTTGTAAGTTAGTTTACTCTACCAGCCACTTTGGCAGGCCACCACCCATCACTCAGAGGTCCTGTTCTACTCTAAACATCTGCTGGTGTGGTAAAAGCAGTGAAATTGGCTAGTGAATTATGGGATGCAACAGCCACTGTGGCCAGTGGACAAAAAAAAACATTAACGTTACACCTGTGCAGGAGTGCCGGTGGGAGGGTGGAGTGATAGAGCAGGTGGGAAAGGGGTGGAGAGAAGAGATGAAAAAGGAAGGAAAGGAAAAAAAAAAGGAGAGAGATAGAAGAAGAACTGTCGCTAGCTTCACAAAGCGCTATAGCCACGGAACTGTATGATCACTGCAACGCGGTGTCTTTCTTCGTAGTCACAGTTTAAGAGATCAGAATTCTGACTACAGCTGACAACTAACGTTACATTTACGGAATTTAGAATTCTAAGCGTATTCTACTGGACGTCTGCTGCCACTTCAAAACAGCGTTTGTAGAAGTGTTGATCGCAGCTTGTTAAATAAAATGACTGAATATTGCTGCTCGGCCGACGGGTTACCAGAACTATTTTGGAAAAAAAATCATTTTTAAAACTCGTTAATCCAACGAATTCACGTCCGGTTATACTGCTTTTTATAATGAACGTTTAAATAGTGAAATATTCTGAATTCCTCGCACGTTGCCTGAAGGGCAGGAGTAAACCAGGACAACCTGGGGTATTAATTCCGACTAAAATACATAAACGCTTTATGGAGCCACGGAAGAGTAAAACGGGAATTGTAGCTCCGTCAACGATGTACTTTTAACAAACACCGCTGAACTAAGAGGAAAAAAACAAATACGTAATTCCCATATGTTTCTTTAGGCTGTTGAGAATTCAAAAATCGTACCAAGAAAGAGCACAAATACTAAATAAATAAGGGATGTGGAGAATATAAATGTCTGGTTTCTAAATCAGGTGAGTTTCACATCGCTGCATTATCACACACACACACACACACAAATTGCTGCTGGGGTATAATTTTAACACTTTAACACTGACAGCCAAAACCGGGGGCCTTTTAACATAGGTCCATACAAATCGACATGCAAACATGAGACTATTTGAATGGGGTGTCAGGAAATTCACCCCGGGACATCTGGCTGGGGTTCAGCGCCTGCATTTTCCATTTTTCGGCTGAGGTACCACCGACGCCCCGTTCGGAGTCAGGAGAACCCCTGCTAACTGACCACAAATGTACCGTTTTTGTAACGGCCAACTTGGGACTCCAGAGCAAAAATCGACAAAAAGCTGCAGTTTCGAACCGAAGAGGACAAACCACGAGGATCCAGTTTGGTGGAAAAGTTAAATCCCCGCCCCGCCCCCACCCCACCCACCCCCACCACTAACGGCTTCATATTATACTTGCAAAGTGAGGGAGCCCAAAGGACTAAAACTGGAGGGGGGGGGGCGGCGGCAATGAAACCATGACACACTTTTTAGGGAAATAAGTACTACTTCTGAACCAAATCTTTTGCATCAGAGGAACTGAATTAGTGCAAAAGAACATGTTGATTTCGTACAGCCTTCTTCTGGTCATCGTTATCAAGGGGGCGCGTGACTTCTGGAGGCCACTGCACTGTCCCGCAGCGTTTCATGAAAAGAGAAGAGGTGGGGGGCGGGGCTGGGAGGGGGCCTACCTCCACCTCGTCTCCCTCGCCGATGTCTTTGTGGTAGTCTGCTGGGGGCGGCAGGCGCACGTCACAGAAAGGCAACTGCCTCTCAGGCTGCCAGCTGAGGAGAGAGAGAGAGAGCACACACACACACACACACACACACACGCACACACGCACACGCACACACACACACGCACACACGCACACACAGAGACACGCACGCACACACACAGAGACACACGCACGCACACACACAGAGACACACGCACGCACACACACAGAGACACACGCACGCACACACACGCAGACACACACACACACAGAGACACGTCAGTCACTTCGAGACGCTAACAGGGAAGCCCTGTCACCCTGCCCCCCCCCATCCCACCCTCACACTGTGACATGTCCATCAAAGCCCTGAAACACACCTCCCCTCTCACTTCTCCAGAAAGCCACACCCAGAGCGCCAATATCTGCTTTACGAGAGCGACAAACTTTACGAGAACTAAGCTTTTTACAAACTCTAAACCCGACAGAGCCGGGACCCGCAGAATAAAACTTGTCTAAGGTAGCGAGCAGGTCAGGGTGCGCTGCACTTCGAGCATCATCACATCGCCATAAAGAGCAGACACACTTTAACTCATTTCTCAAGCCGTTAGACGATCATAAAGCTGAGGAACGTTATTAAGAAGTCTCTTGGTTTTGAGCACCAGTCCATTTTCCCAGCTGTCCCTGTGGGCGGGGGACATC
Source organism: Anguilla rostrata (assembly GCF_018555375.3). Taxonomy (NCBI): domain Eukaryota; kingdom Metazoa; phylum Chordata; class Actinopteri; order Anguilliformes; family Anguillidae; genus Anguilla; species Anguilla rostrata. The sequence goes on from NC_057935.1 coordinate 4,448,733, forward strand.
AACCGGTACAGGAAGTGCGTGCCTCACGGCCAACCAAGCACCTTCCCTGGGTTTAAGTTCTCTCTGACCCAAACGGATGTACGGGGAACGGCGAACGGATCGAGAGTCTGAGACGCCGCCCCCGGTTCCTCGGGGTCCAGATTTGGGTAACGGAAAAAATTTGAGTGAAATGAAACGGTAACGGTTACGCCGGTGCGCTCCGGGGCGAAGGCGTACGTGTCACAGGGCCTTCCCGAAAAACTGGAGCGCTCACTGTCCAGAAATGCGGTCCCGATCAAAACAGATTTTAAATAAATGACAGGCAAACTAGGGCCTGACACCTCGGGGGGGGGGGGGGGTTTAATGACAGAACCATTCCGAGAATGGCAAGGGGCACTATCAGGTCCAACTCACCCCCCCCCCACCCACCCACCCTGCTTTCCCCTCCCCTGCATACCTCCGGTCACTATTTTTAGGCCTGCCACGCTGAGCACATAGGGGCGAGAGCAGAGGGGGACCCAATGGGGGAGAAGAGGCTTGGGGGGGGACCGGGGGGTGGGGGCCAAACTGCAGGCGAGAAAAGTGGGGGAAACAACCCAAATAGATCTGGCAACAGCTGTGGGCCACGCACAGGTGCTAAAGTGCCCGAAACCTCCCCCCACCCCCCTTGCCTCCGCGGCAGGCCGTCGTCCAGGACGGGAACGGACCCGTCTTCTGACCTCGGGGGGGGAGGGGCGGGGGGGGGGGAAGACCACCTGACCACCACATGGTGGTCAGATCACCCGCGCTCAACACCGGTATGCTGTAGGTTCTCATCCAGGTGTGCAGTTCAGACGCGTCGTTTGAACAAACAGCCACACGAACAGGTTCAGGTACGCACGCCGCACACACTGTAGCTATAAGCTACACACACCATGAGCAACACAATCCGTTCAGCCAATCACTGAACGAGCACTGCGCCAGAGAGAGAGAGAGAGAGAGAGAGAGGTGAAGTCAAACTTACTTGTTTTCAAATACTATTGTGAGCGAGTCTTCATGCACATCCTTGATGAAAGCCTGCAAGGGGGGGGGGGGAGGGGGGAGAGGGGAGAGAAAAGAAAATGCGGGTTCATGTGGTCAGTTGTGGAATCAGAAAGCACAGAATACCATACAGGGTCTCTCTGCCCGTGGCAATAAACTGAACTGCTGGCCAGAAGTATTAAAGCAGAGCTGTGAAAGTGATCACAGGGGAGAGGAACGGAGATTAATGCAGCTTAGGACAGGGCGGCCATTTTGAGAGGTCACACGTGGACCGCCACTGGACTCCAGAGCAAAGAGCCCCAAAAACTGGGCCGGTACCGGGCGCCAGGACACACACAGGCGCGCACACGCAGAGACCCACACACACACACGCACTTGCATGGGAGTCTGAGGTAAAGTGTGAACTTTAGTGTGCATTTCAGAGAGAGAAAGAGAGAGAGGGAGAGAGAGAGAGGGGAAGAGGGAGAAGCAGGGGTCTAAAGACATGTGTACACTGCACACGTATGTGGAAAACAGAGGCACACGCCTGTGCGCGTACAAACACGCCTCACGTAAGATGTGTGTGGCTAATGGAATTAATGAATGCTAGAGGGGGAATGTGTGTGTGAGAGTGTGTGTGTGGTGTGTGATAAAGTGTGTGTGGGAGTATAAAGATAGGAGTGACTCCTCCTAGAAATCTGTTCCTCGTCAATCACTGCCCTGCCACAAATCTATCACAGAGGGCCGTTACCCGTCCCCAGACCCCGGGGGAGGGGGGTGCCACCTCGGCCCGTGTGACATGGCCTTATTTGGGACAGAGGGGGCCGGGGGCTCTCAGTAGGGAGGGTGAGACCACAGCACAGGAATCTGTCCCACCAGAAAGGGCATATCCAACGCTGGAGCAGTCGCCACAGTCACGACGGGCGTAAACACACACACACACGCGCGCACACACACACGTTGCGCACGCTTACCAAAAGCAAGCCGCCGCAATTTCGCCAACGACCACACCCCCCCCCCTCTACGCCCCAAAAACCAAGAACCGTGTGCCCCCGCGACCGAAGCCAACCGCCGTCCCGTGCGGTTCTGCCGCTCGGCCCGCCCGCGTGGAGCCCCGCACCGAAGCACAGGTCCTTCCCCCGCACGGCCAGCCGCACGCGTGTGTGCGTGCGGAACTGGCCGGAGGAGGAAGGGGCGGGGCCCGATGACGTGCGTGGCCCCGCCTCCCGGAGCAGGAGCGACGGGCTGTCGCGGCGCGTCTCTGGGGAGTGAGGTCACTCCACCGCCGCGCCGGAGCGCGCGTCGTGGCTCTCCACCGGCCGGGGACCCTCGCCCTCCTGTCGACACCTCACCACGGAGACGCTCCACAAGGCCTTCCGCTCGCTGCGTGACGCCCAACTGGCCTCGCTGCTCTTCCGACCAATCAACAGCCAGCTCCTCTGTCGCTTCCTCCGGCCCGGCTAGTTACCACATTCCCAAAGGCTGGGCTCCCCAACCCTGTTCCTGGAGATCTACCGTCCTGTAGGTTTCCACTCCAACCCTAATAAAGCTACACCTCATTCAACAGCTAGAGCAGGGGCTGCCCAACCCTGTTCCTGGAGATCTACCATCCTGTAGGCATTCACTCCAACCCCAACAAAGATCACCTCACTCAACAGCTATAGATCTCATTGAGCTGCAACTCGGGTGCGGCAAATTAGGGTTGAAACGAGAACCTACATGAGGGTACATCTCCAGAAAGAGGGTTGGGCATCCCGGCCCCAAGGCCAGCGGACCCGTCCCGTACCTACAGCACAGCACTCATCTCCCCCATGGCCTTGGGCAGCAGATCCGGTCGCCATGGAAATGGAAGCAAACACATGGAAATCCCACCCTGTGGGTCTGCAGTGTTCCTAAAGCCGGGGGGTACCCTGTCGGGGAAGCGAACACGATGAAAGACAGTCCTCTGTACATCCTCACCCCTCCAGATGCACCCAGGCTCCGTCCTGACGGACCCGGACCGGGTCCACGTTCGATCGGACCGGCCGGTCAGGCTGACGTCGTTCAAACGCGGCGCAGTCAACGACCGTGAGCAACCTGCGTTCAGTGACCGCACGGGGCGGTCTGTGTCACCAGTTAACGGGATAAACGGCTCCCCCCCAAAAACAAACAGGGCGAGGGAAGCGAAAGAAAAGTAAGAAGAGTTCTGAGGGGAAACGATGCATCCTGATTAAAGCCTGTTTTCAGAGAAGCGCTGGAGTGAAGGTGCGTTTACAGTCGCAGGAAAGTCCAGCGACAGTCAGTCAGTCAGGGAATCAGTCAGTCAGTCAGTCTGTCAGTCAGTGAATCAGTCAGTCTGTCAGTCAGTGAATCAGTCAGTCAGTCAGTCAGTCAGGGAATCAGTCAGACAGAAGGGTTAGAACAGCAGGGAAGAACAAGACTCAGAGCCAAGGTGAAGAAAGGAGATGTTACTGGGAGCAGGGCACATCGGCATTATGAACAGAGAAAAAGGAAGACAAGAGCCATTAGACAGGAGGAGGAAAGGAAGGGGGAGAACAGTGTGAAGGAGGAGGAAAGAGAGAAGAGGAGGATGAAGGGGATGAGTTAAGGGACGATGAAGGCAACGTGTCGAATCTGGGGCTGGGGGGAAAGAAGAGGAAAAAGAAGGGATGAACAGAAAGGAGGGAGAAAGGAGAGAACGGGGGTTGAAAGAACAGATGACGGGTAGAGGAAGCAGGAGGGCAGAGAGAGAGAGAGAGAGGTGTTGAGGGGCAGGCAGGGGATGGGGAGGGGGAGAGGGGGGGTTTGGGGAGCTGAATGTCACCATGAGGATCACCTGTTCCTCCAACACCTGTTGCGGTTCTTCAGCACGGAGCCAAGCATGCTCACCGGGGGACATTCACCCAGTTACACACTTCAAAACGCGGCCCACCGAACTCTTCAAACCAAGGACAAGCGCACCCTCAACTTAACTAACCCAGAATGGCAGAACGCAATACATTACACACAAGCAGAAATGTCTTAAACGCTATCGCTGAAGTTTTTTTCCCCCAGCTTCCTTTTTTGGCAATGCCGAAAGAGTAGTGCCAAGCTTGCAGAGAGCGAGCTTGCACATGGGAAAGCGCGTGGGGCAAGGCTCTCCACGTGACCACGGACCAACACTGCACACATGCAGGTCCCTGACGGTGAAGCGATGCCCCATAGCTCATGTACCGCCATAATCATAATATTGCCCTGCGTGCGAGCAAGGGGGGCCAGCTCAAGCTCCACTCCGTCTGGGCGGAAGGCAGCTAGATAGCTTCTGGGGACTGGGTGGAGTGAACAGGAAAAAAAAACAAAGCAGAAATAATTTTATGATGGGTACGGGCTGAGGGGTGCAGAGTAACCTCCCGGTTCACTGGTGTACAGACACCAGGTGACTGCACGAAGGTACCAGAACGCTAATCCCAGGTATAATCAAAAACTACTTTCAGCCCTGCCATTGACAAATAACATAACTCGTTGACTTATCACATAACTTAGCCGCCTTAACCAAACTCAAATTTGCGTATACTAGTTTGATAGACAAACGAAAGGCCATCACTCAGCAACTCAATAATGTAAGCTAACTACAAACCACAAACGAGTCTTGCTTGCAGTATACCTGTACTTAGTGGTTTTGTAACAAACGAACAAAAACATCGCCACTGCTTGTTGTGTAGTTAACTATCTAGCTCGGACACTTGCGTTTCAGAAATTCGCGTTCACTTTGATTTTAAAACATAGCTGTCCTGACAAAGTGGTCCGACACTATGAACCCGGAGCCTTGTTAGAACAAGGAGTGCCCTCGTGAAAAGATGTATCTGTAGCCGTCAGTTCATAGCAGACAAGTTAGCTTATATAAGAATTAGCTCGCTAACGCTGCTCGACACAGAAACCGACCACAGCAGGCCATGACAAGCTTGTCCCACAAGAAGCTAACCCTGACCTGCCTCGTTAGCTGGCTAGCAAGCTAAACCACGCTAGCTAGCCACCTTAATGTTACTTAGGCCTTTCCTGGGCGAAGCATCTCAACACAAAACAATTCGCCAAAGACAAAACTATTCGGCGTACTGGCAATTTCCTTGCTCGGGCATTGGCCTGCTACGTATCGGTACTCAAGTGTTTTCACGTTTCTGCTCCTTACCTTGTAGAAGGCCCCGTTCGAGCCGCGCACCTCCACCGCCAGCCCGTCCATGGTTGTCGTTGCTTCCCCACGACTGTGCCTCTCCGCAGCCGCTCCGACTCCGTGCGCGTCCGGTAACACCCCCAGCTTCGCTGGCCCGTCGCCGCTCTCCGGCCTCTTGTGGATTTCCAGCGTTTCGGATTGAGGGGTAGGGGCAAAGGTGATAGGGTGAGGGAAAGGGATTGGGTAGAACTGTCGATAACGTCTTCCAGGTGGCCAAGCTACTCAACGACGTTAGCAGTTAATAGCAGGGCAATCAACCGGCCAGTTACGGAGCAAGGTGATGTTGCGTTTGAGGGGCGCGACGGTGGACCACTTTAGCTTGCTATTTCGTTAGCTATGTGAATGGGGTATTAACAAATAGCTAGCTAACAAGCTAGCGAGCTACTGAAATTTACCGACACCTTGAATACCTTGGTTGGTAGCGAGCGATGTATCAAAACGATTATAAATGTGGTAAACTATTGTCGTACTCTGGGCAGGAATATATCTTGGAGTTATTTAATTTCGTCGGCAATCCCGTTTTGTAAACCTAAGTGTATGTGCACTGAAGCCTCCTCCCAGTAGCGATTTCAGCGTAGTATCACCCGGCAGCTCCTGCAAAACTCCTACTGCCCGTCCCCTCAAACGCACGCCGACAGAGTGAGACGGCTACAGACTGAATGACCCTCCAAGACCCCTCCCCTTGGTCCTCCAGCAGCCGCCCAAAATTACACGCGGGTTTTCTATTGGCAAATATGTTTGCCTTTCGCCCGCAATACCGCTTATTATTGGTTAACAGCCAAAGACCTGCCTGGGCACAACCCCTTGATTGAGTTTCTGGTCTGCAATGGGTGTAATGATTGGTGCAATTGTCCGTCTGTCGCATTTGGGCTCAAAATTTATTGGTTCTTCGCTTTTCTTGTCTGGCCAATTCTGTCACCTCTGAGCTATTCGGTGAAAGAAAAAAAAAAAAAACGCATTCCGATGTTGTCTGAAGTGTTTATGAGCAGAACTGTGACGCCGTTTAGCTTTAAAACCAAATGATACCAAATGATAAACATAAAGTATATGCAGGAAAACCCAGCAATGCATGTAGTGTAGAAAAAGCAGAGTGGGTTTATATTCAATAGGGGGAGGGTTTTGCTCATTTCAGGGTCTGGGATAAAGATATAGTTGACCATACAGGTTAATTAGGAGAAATAAATAATGATTTGCCCACTCCCCCAACCCCCCATCTTACCCCCATAAATTACACCTATGCCATTGCAAGGCCGTACAGTTGTGTGAAAATAAGACGGGACAGGGTGGTGTGTCCCGGGACAAATCCAAGGGGTAACTGGGGGTAACAGAACACGACCGACCACCATCAGGGGTCCTGGGAAAGGACGAACGAACAACCCTGTCACAGTCGCAACTCTGCCCAATGTGTAATTTTAACCATTATTACATGGCCATTATAATCAGGAACAGAACAGTGCAAGGGATAATGATGTGGTTGACTTGCCTGTCAATCTTCTGATCTTTCTGTGCAGGTCCAGCCAGCCCGTGGGCCTACAGGATGCAGTATTTAATTATATCTCAATACCACCTCTTGCACAGTGCACACCTCCACAAGAAATCGAATAATAATAATAATAATAATAATAATAATTTCAATAAAGAATCAAAGACCATGTGCAATCTCATTTGAACTATTTTTAACCAGTTAAATCAGGGGATGATGAGGTGGCAGGCTGAAAGAGCCAGGTTGGGAATTTAGCCAGGACAGAAGGGATCCCCCTACTCTTTGCAATGAGTGTCATGGGGTCTTTAATTACCACAGTGAGTCAGGACTTTGGTTTAACATCTCATCCGAAAGATAAGCGGTGTCCTATAGCATCTCCTATAGCAGTGTCCCCGTCACAGCACTGGGGCCCAGGAGTCATCTGACCAGAGGGAAGATTGCCCCCTGCTGGCCCACCAACGCCACTTACCAGCAGCAACTTTCCCCAGGTGGTCTTCCATCCAAGTACTAACAAAGCTCACAGTTGCTGAGCATCAGCCATTCAGCAGGAGTAGGGTGCATGGTGGTATGGCTGCTGCAAGGTAGTCTCATTGAGATCAAGATCTCTTTTACAAAAGAGATCTGCAAACAAATAGAATTTATAAAAACTTTAAACAGACAAGTACAATTAAATATAATTTATTATAAATTCAGAAAATTTTGGTGCCGTCCAACCCGGGGCTCCCCAAAACATTATCGCTTTTCACTGCATTTCAACCTTCAACTTTATTTATATAGCTTTTTGTTTTAACAGACACTGTCTCAAAGATGCTTTAACGTGGAGAAAAAAAACAGGCCTGAACCCCCAAAAGGACAGACAAAAGTAATTTTTTTACCTCCTCAGAGGGAATAAATGGTGGTGAGAACAAAACTCTCCAGTGTAATAGTTAAGACAGAATGAATGGTAACATACATTTAATAAGGAATCTTGCAGAAAACAATCAAATGAGTTTCGCAGGTTACAATCAGAGGTAGTTAATTCAGTTAGGTGGTAAAATACACAGTTTCAATCACGGAGGTGTGCAGTTACCTGGAATTCGGAAGGGCCTGGTAATGCATAAGCTTCCAGATTGCATCATGGATTTTGTGGCTTCCCTATCCCAAGGTACTTAGAGCTTCCTAAGGTTTATGAAATACAGACAATCAGCAGAAAAATCATATCCTAATGCTTCCACCAGAGGGCAGGATTACCCAATTTAATTTCTCTTGAAATCCAGGGGCGGAATCCATCTTTTTGCATTGACTTTTTGCCCTTTTCACTGAGCGCAGAGTACGGTTACTGGAAGTCCGTCGTCGTCAGTGAAGGGTTTTCAAAATGTGTTAACAATTTACAGACAAAAAGCAGTCGTTGGTCCGGGCTTCGTTTTACCAACCCGTCAGTTGGTAACGACTATTTTAGCCAGGGCTAGCAATGATTAGAAGTAAGGTGTAACTCAGCGGTGCAGCTGCTGACACTGTGTGTGCACTGATAATGGCGGCACTAATGGAATGGGATGAGGAAGCCAGTCTGCCTAAACCAGTGGCCTAACCCCACCCTGCTCCTGATGAGACCAGGCCAGTAGCGCTCAGCAGCCGTGAACTGCCTGGCATAGCTGGCTACGATCATAGCTCAGGCTTGTGTCTATACTATACTGTAGGGTAGGCCTGTATTCATACACAGTAATATATTCGGCTTCAATTCAATTCTTGCACAGCTTATATGGATCCAGCAAACATACATTTTACTCTATCAAAAGTAATGCAGCATTGTCCCGTGTGGGGAACACCGACAGTGCAGGGTTTAAAAGACGCAATATGCTTGCATATGGACGCAGTTAGGGCGCAAGCATAAGCCGTGCACAGATACTTGGCAATTACATTTGCATTATCCTTTTTTAGAACTGAAGCCCTCCCTGTTCCACGGTAGTCACGCGGTTTTAATTCAAACGAGAAGGCAGCGTCAGCCTCAGCTTCGGTATATTGCGTCCGCGCAACCTCCCTTTGTGCCACTTATCTTTGGAGAAATTACGCAAAGCAGGTTCAGGACAGAGAGATTGTTCTTCTTTCTGCATTACTTCTGTGAGTCAGAGTTGAGTAATATGATCCGTGCATTGAAAGAAAAAAACCAAGGAATAGGCGTAGTCTAATAATGAACACCGCGCCACATAAATGAGTTTTCTTTTTAGACCAATATGCGTCCATTTAGTGCATTTTAATGCGTCCATAAGTATCACGAAGGCAGTATTTCAACAACACTTTCATGCATAACCTATTATAAATAGGCCCACTGCAGGCCTACGTTGCAATTATCCGGTCCATATTTCATTTGCACAGTTGTTCACACAAAAACATAAACAAACAAAATCACAGTCTATCGGATCAACTGACTGGCCCTAACATGTAGTAGGCTAGCCTATCGGTAGGCTGCTGCTGTTATTTATTTATTTATTTATTTTTAATCACATTACTCATATTTCAAATTATGAAATTCGTAGCCAACGCCTCATTATTTTACCTTAAACTCAGGCTAAGCCGACAGCCTGGTTGATGCAACAAGTCTGTCGTCTGGTGAGGCCTCAGCTATGTAAGCAGAAGACTTTCCTGAGAAGCAGAACCGTCACATTTCAGTCTGGATATTGCAACATCTCGTACATTAAAAACAAAGAGTCATCACCGCGTCGGGTTTCATGTCATTACACAGAAGCTGTAGATTAAATAGGCCTACTGCTCAACTGGAGACAAGTTGTATCCTTTCTAGTTTTAAGGAATCACTTAAAGGACGAATAAGTAATAATTGATAAGGTAAGGCGGTGCATCAATATATTCTTTCACCCACTGCTTGGCTTTTCGTTAGATAAATTAACATAACGAATTCAACGTGTGAATTTTACGATGCGATTAAAAAGAAATCAATCATGACCCATCAGTCATTTTCTCTAAAGGTATGATCTACGCAATGCTATTTAACAATCGGAGGGCAACACACCAACAGACCCTGTAGTTCATTTTTGTCCCCTTTAGGACAAAAAAAACATATCTACTATATTCTACTATGCTGAAATCTACACTACGGTGGGTATTCAGAAAGAAAGAGAGAAATAATATTTTAAATAATATTTTCACTGTAATATATTCGAGTCATCCCAGACACTGGAATTATGTCAGCAAAATAAACAAAAATAGGCTGACTGAAACTTTTTTCCGCTGGGTTTCAGGAGGATATTGGCATGCTTTCAAGCTTCAAAGCTATAAAGGGAAATAATACTAGCGAACACTGGCCATTGCTCAACCGTAGTTAGAATTCTTTACTTCTGTTGTCTCGCGACTTGCCCTGCTACACCAGCGCATAATTTGGCGTTGGGAGAGAGCTGAGATTAACGTTGCTTTCGTTTCTGACCCGGTTTTAGCTGTGCTACGGGAAACTAGTGCACTGGGCACATGGCTTGCGAATTTACTGAAAAATCACTAGAGCCAGAGAGGTTGGGCAGTCGATGCAAATCCGCGTGACAAACTTGATAAGCACATCGCACTGCATCTCAACAAGCCGCACTTTATCTCCAACCGTGGAAAATCTGCCATCTACCTGCGCGCGTTTTTTCTTATTTCAAAATCCAAACAAGACCACTCATCGCACTTAAAGGTAACTTTTGCTTATTTAGTTTATTTTTTGCGCTCATACCGAATGTCGCACGTAGCTCTGTCTATATTTTGGTAGTATTGTCATATAGGGGACATCGAGCTCTTATTTCTGACTCTATGCCGTTTTAAGGTTGTATTACAATGAAAATTTGTCTTCTTTCCTCTATAAGTTTTTTTTATTTTTTTTATTTTAAAACTGAGCTTCTTATTCCCAGTGAGCAAGCGACGTCGCACGGATAAACCGATTAAATCGAAACGGGTCGTTCTTGGCTCTTCTGTCAACGTACGGTGGACATCCACATTAGATGGTCTATCTGCCAATCTTGATCGAGACCACTAAAATATTGTTTAATGTCTTCTAACTCAGCCTGAATAACGTGTGAGGTGTACGAGGGAACGTCCGGATGAAACGTCTGGTTACTCAGGAGACGTCAAACAGACAACACGGCGGCGTTCCACGTTCGTCGAAAGGACGCGATTTTGCTCTCGGGGTTAGAATTTGTAGTGCATATATTTGGATAAATCTATTGGTACTGTTATTTGTTTGAATAAATATGTTTTAACGGATTCTCAATGCAGTCTCGAGAATGCAATATTGTTAGATAATTGAACAACCGTGTGCAGTGGCTCCCTAATTTTGTATTCTACAGTTATGGGTCACCCATAGTCATTTTAGTATAGTACGCTTTTTGCAGTAAACTGTCACAATGACGCTTTACAGGGGGGCAAAATGAGCACAAACAGAGCAAGAGCAAAAACTGCTAAGTAATTCGGGGCGTTATGTCTCATGCAGCTTTTTATCGACGTCGGTCATATGCTATAGATTCAGCTACACGTAGCCGCTGGCTGCACATTGGAACTATTTCCCCGGTGACTTTATTGTGCAATTGTGCTGCTACTGTACATGATAGCCTATGCAATCGGCCATGTGATATTCTATTGCAGCGATCACATATGATATTTCCTGGTACACTGGTCTATTACTGCTGTATTTCTGCCACCTTTTGTTTCTGCTATTTTGCCTCCAACTTCCTCGTGCCTGTCTGCTGCGGTAATGTGCTGCTGCAAAATGTTGCATGATTTTATCTGTCTTTTTATGCCTTTTTACCTGCTCAGGTACTGCAGCCTTCCAGCAAACTCTGGTATTTTTACGCAGTTGTACTTGAAGTAGTCTAATGTTGATTATTGCGCATCATCAGTTGAATAACTGACTGACTGACTGACTGAATCAATCAATCAATGCCACCCCGCCCTCCCCACAATAAATACTATAGCTGATAGAAAGGTTAATTAGGTCTACCAGAGCCAGCTACCCTCATTCATTCTCACCTGCAAGAGCGGGCTTTGTCGTTTCTTTATTATTCTACATGTATGCGAGATACAGGTATCTCATAGTGTCAGTAACAGGCTAAAAGTACCCCCCCCCCCCCCCCCCGCGCTTCATACACCCCTGAGTATGGGACCCAGCCAAAAGTATGGGAAAAGTAGAGTAAAATTTGTTATTTTTGCTACATACTTCAGGCATTGGATTTGAGTCCAAAAGATGAATAAGAGACTGAAGTACAGACAATCAGATATTTCATGTTGCCTGTGTAAATAAGCCAATATGTTTTACCATTTTACAGGAATATCTTTTTGTGTTGAATCCCACCATTTTCTGCTGTGCAAAATTAAGTCAACGGATGAATGACACGTGTTACTCAGGTGTTTCCTTTTGCATGGATTATTCACACATAAAAGACCAGCGAGTGCCTAGTCTCGGTCTTCGCATTTGTTTTCATCTGTGGAGATGGCGTTTGGAGTCAGGAAGCATACACCATTCACAAAGACCAGAGAACAAACTATGGCTGAAATGCAGCTAATCTTTAAGCTAATTGAACAGAAGAATTCAGTACAAAAGAGTATAAAAAGACCCGATAACTATCAAGGATGTGGAGATGGACCGCCAAAAAAAAAAAAAAAAAAAAAAAACTCTGACTCATGCGCTTCTGAGTCAGAACCGGACGACGGCAGCAGCGCCCGGTCAATCAAACAAAATCAGGATAGGAAGTACACTGTGAGGCGCTAGCGCGGCAGAAAGATTCATAACGATTTAGTTTCATCAAACCGTTCCGTAAGAGACGGCGGTGCAGCCGTTAGCCATATATGCGCCGTTTGGGGGTCCTATCCCTCTCTCAGCTGTGGTCCCTTCTCTATCATTTGTTCTCGCTGCTTTCTACCTGTCCCAATACAACAGTAAATAAACAAATAATTGCAAAAGGACGGAGTAGGCTACTGTCCTGCTCTCCTAAAATTAAATTAAAATAAAAAAAAAAAAACACCCTTCTGTGGCAGCCAGCCGCAGTTTGTTGTAATAAACTTTAATGATAAAGTTTGCGCATTTTAAATTTATAAGGTGCAAAAAAAGCATATTTTGGGGCTTTGGTCTTGCGTGGTTGATGGTGTTTCCCAGACTCCTTCGGGGCAGGACACTATCGAGGCACTTTCAAATGACTACTAGTAAAGGAGATTAGCATATTGTTTATGCGTTACTTCCACGATTGTGCGATTGTATACGCTCAGGCTAGTCTAATCGAGTCTACCATTTATGCTCAGACAAGAAAGCAAATAGTTTAGTACAGTTCAGAGGCAATGGAAAGCATGCAACTTGCATTGAGAGAAAAAAGAAAAAACAAAGGAAATTGGTACTGATTACAGAGATAATTTTGCACCCGACATGACTGCAAAAACAATCTCTGTGGCTGCACTGTAACCACGTTCTCATGGCTTGGAACTTGATAAGTTTCCATATAAAAGTGACGCCGTCAGACCCATGGGTAAAATACATATTTGTTTTGGATTCAAATACTTTTCTGTGCTCTGTTGATCTTGCGTGGTGTAATTTAGCCAGTCAACATGACCAGAAGGCGGGGTTTGCACTTTTTGAGAGTATTTCATTGGTTCCGACAAGACAAGACAAGATCAAGATCACCAGACAATATCAGTAAAGTGTAGAAAAGTATTTGAATCCAAAACAAATATGTATTTGATCCAGGTCTGGACCGCACGCATATACCCAAACCAAGGGTGATGTAGAGCTTCCCATGAACAAAACACAAGCTCCATTTTGTGTAGCTGCATGGAACGGTCCAGAGCAATTTCAGTTTCAGTGTTTCAGTACTTTGGTGATCGGACGTTTCGTGAGGGGCAGTTCACACTGCCTAAACTCCTCTCTGCAGCACTCTACAGTGGTTTCGCCACTTCGCAAAAAAAATAGTCTTTGAGCCTGAAATCGGGCCACTGCTCTTCTCACTGTCGTGTCTTCCTTCCTGTTCTGTGTCAGCACCAGTTTCAGACAGATGGTACGCGTGTGAGGCAGCCAGGCCAGGCCAAAGCCGATTGGTTGGTTGGTTGGTTGGTTGGTTGGCTGGTTGAAGATGAATCGCTGCAACAGCTCCCTGTACTGCCCCATCATCCAGGAGATGATGAACAACAGGGGCGGGACGGCGTCCAACTCCTCGGAGTGGGCGCTGAACATGGGCGTGGTGGGCCTCCACGGGGTGATCTCGGCCTTCGGCATCCTGGAGAACCTGCTCATCCTGTGGGTGGTGGGCTTCCGCGTGCGCCGCTCGGTCAACAGCACCTGGATCCTCAACCTGGCCGCGTCCGACCTGCTGGCCACCGCCTCCCTGCCCTTCTTCACCTTCTTCCTGGCCCGGGGCTTCACCTGGACGCTGGGCACCGCCTTCTGCAAGGTGCACTCCTCCGTCTTCTTCCTCAACATGTTCGTCAGCGGCTTCCTGCTGGGCGCCATCAGCCTGGACCGCTGCCTGGTGTCGCTGCGGCCCGTCTGGTGCCAGAACCACCGGCACGTGGGCCTGGCCACGCGCGTGTGCTGGGCCGTCTGGGGCCTGGCGCTGCTCAACACCGTGCCCTACTACCTGTTCCGCGACACCATCCCGCGCTGCGACGGGCGGATCATGTGCTACTACAACTTCCGGCAGCACGCCCCGGAGGGCGCCCCGGCCGAGACGCTCTGCCGGAGCAGGCAGGACGCCCTGGCGGTCAGCAAGTTCCTCCTGGCCTTCCTGCTCCCCCTGCTGGCCATCGTGGGGAGCTACGTGGCGGTCAGCGTCAGCATCCGGCGACGGGGCCACCGCCACACCTTCCGCTTCCTCCGGCTGGTGGTGGCGGTGATCGTCACCTTCGTCCTGTGCTGGGCGCCCTACCACACCTTCAGCGTGCTGGAGGCAGGGGCCGACTACAACCCCGCCCTGAGGCAGCCCGTGGCGCGGGCGCTGCCCGCCGCCGCCAGCCTGGCCTTCCTCAACAGCGTGCTCAACCCGCTGGTCTACGTCTTCAGCTGCCCCGACTTCCTGGCCAAGATCCGGCAGTCGCTGGGGGCGGTGCTGGAGAACGTCCTGGCGGAGGACCTCGGGGACCTGGCCCGCCGCCGCAGCACCGCCCCCTCCTCCGTCAGCGCCAGCGAGCTGCTGCCGAAGGGGCCCCACCCTCGCCCCGCGCCCAACGACAACGGCGCGAGGCGGGACAAGGAGGAGGCGGAGCACCCCGTCTTTTGAGGGGAACCCCCACCCCGCTGCTACCGCCAGGGCCACCGCTGGCGGGGTGAAAGGTGGTGACGATTCTAGGGGGCCCACAAGTTGAGGGGGGCCCCAGTGCTAGAGAGGGCCCACAAAAATACCAGTAGGATGGGACCTGGAGCAATGTTCTTTCAGGGGGCCCAGAATTCCTGGCTTCGCCCCTGGCAGCCAATGCACTTCTGGATAAGAACTTTCAATAGATTTTTATCTTGTTTACAATTCACTGCACCCAAGGACGTAGATCTCATTTCAGTTTTGGGGTTGGGAGGGGTGGCGTGGGGGGAGTGTCCACAAACAGGAAATGTTCTTCTCAGATTTTTTTCAGGGCTGGGGCGGGGGGGGGGACACTAACAGTACCACCCAATACAACATGATAACATTGGGGGTGGGGGCCTTTGATGTTTTCCAAAGTTGTGTTAGTCGTGTGTCCCCCCCCTCCCCAGGAGGTGCGTCCAAAATGGAGATGTAGAGAGAAAAAAAATATATCTTTAACAGACACAAAAAGAATTTTGTTTTTCTCAAACCTGCTTGGCAGGCTGCTTGCTGCACACAATTTTTTCACCCAGATGCTGAAGTTGCTTTTTGTTACAACTTTTTGCCACCAGGAGGTGCTATTTCATTAATGTGGACCTCCATCTTTATTTCCGGACATTGACTTTTCATCATCCTTTTGGGGAAGAGATAAATAGCACCAGACTGAAGACACGCCTATTTCACAGAACAGCCCAGCTGTCAGGACTGTCACTCAGTCCTATACCTTTGCTGATGTACAGATAATAAGTAAGATTTTATCATTATTATTTTATCATTATTAAAACCATCCAGGCACAGTTTTGAAACTGCTCCCACCATGATTTTTTAAAACATTTTTGTTGTTTGAAAGACAATTTCACAGACACTGTAAACTGGTTGTTATTAACTGATTATTTGCCCTCTGCTTTTTTAAAACTGCCGTGATGGATCTCTATCAAAAGCGTTGTGGGTACCACGGTTCTTAGTCATTTTAGATCCATATCTAAACTCTTCTGTTGTCGTTAGTTCTGCTTTCAACGTAAAAGTCTAATCAGTCATCTTAAAAACTCCCCCCTCGGGGAGTACAAAAATGTTTTCAGCCATGACTAAAAAGTTTTTGTTTTTTTTCTAACCTATCATTTTTTTTGTGGCCTTAGGAGAATATACTGAACATCAGAAATGTTTGAGTTCCAAAAGGTCATATTTTGGGCCCACTTGTCTCCTCTTTGTACATGCTTCCCCTTCATCAGAAAGCATGGTATTAAATGTCATTTTCTGCCAGTTGTATGCAATTATAACTGTATATCTGTGCAAGTATATCTGTGAGGATATACTCAGACTGCACCTTAGTAAGATGAGTGGCAAAATTCTAGCAGAATTCTCTCCAGCTGAACCAAGATAAAACGAAAGTCCAAGGCACTGAGTCAAGGGGTCACAGAGAAAATGTGTCTCTTGTGTTAGGCTGGCCATGAACACAAAAACGGAAGAGATCTTGGCGTAATTGTGGGTGCTGATTTGAGCTTTAAAAAGTTTATTTTTATCATCTGTGGAACATCGTAAATGCGAGGTATTTCCTGGCAGAGAAATTAGCAAATGCCTTTGTCACCAGCTGATTAGACTACAGCCAGAGAGACTCAAAGCAGCAATGCTCTCTTCACTGGTATTCTCAGAACAAAAAACAAAAAAAACACTCAACGGTCGCAAACAGAGCAAAATGCGACAGCACTTGTTCTGACAAGAACCGAGAAGAGAGCGCATAGGACACCTGTTTTTATATCTCTGCACTGGGTACTGTTCATTTAATTAATTAATTTCAGAACTCATTTTAAGGTGCTCTTATTTGTTTATTGGGAGACGTATGCAAGACATACACGCAAATATGAAGTGTACCGAGTCTAAGCACTATGTACGTCCCATTTTTACAGTTTTGTTTAGGCAATATATAAAGGCAGACGGAACAAATAGAACAACCCCACCCCACCCAAAAAAACATGGTAAGACACAAAATGTAGAGAATGCAGTATATGATTTGCCCTATTACAGGGGTCTAACTCATATTTTTTTTTAAGTCAGCTTTTAGATAACCAAATGGACTTTTATCAGCAGCTCTTCTCTATTATGGTTACTGTGTTTTTACATATCGTTTTACATGCACCGTTTTGAAGGGAAATGTCCTGTTTCTTTTAAGCGTCCTTTGATTGCTTTACTATAACTTGAGCTTCCGTATGCACTTTCAGCTACAACAGTTGTATGAAGGGCACAAAATAATAATAATAATAATAACACTATTATTATTATTGTTGTTATAATAATAATAATAATTATTATTATTATTATTGCTACTATTATTAATATTACTATTATTACCAGCAGTATTATCATACCCTAGTACAATTGTCCGTTACTTTATACTGGCTGTCGTCTTGTTCGAGGCAGAGGTTGCAGCCTGAGTTGCTCTTTCTGGAGCCCCACCTGCCCAGGCAGCGCAGGGACTTGAGCTCCTTCCGGACGTTGTTGCTGAGGAAGATGTAGAAGAAGGGGTCCAGCAGGCTGTTCAGGCTGGTCAGGGCGAAGCACAGCCGGTAGGCGAGGAAGAGGGACCGCTCCAGGTCGCACCGGTCGACGGCCAGGAAGTACGCCACGAACTTGTAGGCGCCCACCAGGTGGTACGGGCCGAAGACGACGAAGAAGATGACGGTGATGACGACGAGGGTGCCCACGATCTTGCGCCGCTCGCGGTCGGAGGTGGACGGCGATTCGCGCAGGGCCACCATGATGCGAGCGGAGGTGTAGCTTATGAGGGGAGGGAGGGAGGGAGGGAGGGGGAGAGAGAGAGGGCGAGAGTCAAAACAGCACTCGCTTATGTATTTACATCGGGCACCCAAACGTGGAGTATACCCAATTCCCACCCCAACTTGGAATGTTCAATCTGCAAACACAGCCCGCATTCCTGTGCAACAAGTACAGACAATCACCGTTCTCAAGTACTTTTTTTTTTTTTTTTTTTTTCTTCACACCGTGGACTAAAGCCAAACTCGCACAGAGTGGAGTCGGAGGAAGACCTTTCGTGCGTTGCTGTCACATGCAGCCCTTCCCCCCCGAATGACCACAGGGGGGGGTCACTGTAGAGCGGTGAAACGCAGACCCCCTAACCGAACCTGAACCCTCTCGTACCCTGGCTGGCGCAATCGGCAACTGTGTCACCCAATGGTGCCACCGGCTACGCTTGGCACAGGCAAGACTGTGAGGTTTATCCATGCAGCACAGCGTGGTGCCTTGGCCGAATGAGCCTGATGGCATCCACTAAATAATAATGTCAATGTGTGATGGAGATTGACAGCTTGGTGAAGTGCCAACGTTGACATGTGCTTCCATCCTTGCGAGCTACAAGGACTACGGGACCTTCCTCTGTAGCAAAGCAATCGCACGAAAAATCATGATAACCTAATACACACACACATACATGCACATAAGCACACGCACACACAGACACAGACACACACATGCACACTTGCACACACACACACAGGCACACACATGCACACTTGCACACACACACAGCACACACATGCACACTTGCACACACACACACGCACACACTAGCACACACACACACACACACACACACACTAGCACACACACACATACACACACACACTAGCACACACACACACGTCCACACACACACAGGCACACACATGCACACTAGCACACACACGTACACACACACACACACACACACACACACTAGCACACACACACACGTACACACACACAAGCACACACATGCACACTAACACACACACGTACACAACCACACACACACACATACACACACACACACTAGCACACACACACACGTACACACACACACACACACACACACACACACAACTACACACACACACACACACACACACACACACACACGTACACACACACAAGCACACACACACACGTACACACACACACACACACACAAGCACACACACACACGTACACACACACAAGCACACACAGGCACACACACACGTACACACACACAAGCACACACAGGCACACACACACACACTAGCACACACACACACGTACACACACACAAGCACACACAGGCACACACACACACACACACACACACAAGCCCACACCTACCCCAGTATGCCACAGGGCAGCAGAAACCCCAGCACGATGGTGGCGATCTTGAAGCGGGCATAGCGGGCGCTGACGGGGTACTGCTCCAGGCACATCCCGCTGACCGGCCGGTACACGGACGGGTACAGCCCGCTGAGGCTGAAGAGGAAGGTGCCGGTCCAGACGGCCAGGCTGGACAGAACCGCGACCCGGACGGTGCGGACGTGCCGGCTCCCCAGCGGGTGGACGATGGCCAGGTACCGGTCCAAGGCCACCAGGCAGAGGTAGACCACGCTGGCGTACAGGTTGACGTAGAACAGGTAGCCCACGAAGTTGCAGGCGGCTGAGCCGAAGATCCAGAGGTGGGACCGCTGCAGGTAGAGGATCCACGCGGGCAGGGTGAGGAGATGCAGCAGGTCCGACACCAGCAGGTTGATCAGGTAGACCAGCTGGACCCCCCCGCCGGAAAGGCCCAGTTGGTACAGTCCCCACAGAGACAGCAGATTGGCCGGCAGCCCCATGGAGAAGGACAGGCCGTAGATGCACGTCAGCCCCCAGATGTCAGCATCCAGTGAGAAGTTGCAACTCTCGTTGCTCATGATGGGCTTTTTAATAGTTCCACGGTCAAAAACCCTAAAAAAAAAAAAGAAAAAAAAAAAGCAGAGCATCACATGAGTCTTGGGAAGGTTAATGCTATTCCAAAAAAAAAAAAAAATCAGATAAAATAATCAAATGTATAATGCGAATTCAAAATTTTTTTAAGCAGAAAATTTGGGAAGAAATTTTACACATCACCGTTATACTCAGCCTTAACACCAGTGCCCCTTAACCCTCAGCTTCAGCTCCATGCCTGTGGACCAACACAGTCTGTCTCTGAACAAACAAATGTTTCTCTCTACTGCACGTCCTCCTGAGACCTGCCAATTGATTTTGTCCACAGTAGGACCCAATGAGTCACTGTCCTTAATTTCAAGAACATCATATTCTACTATGCTGAAACGTACAAGACGAGGGACATTCATTACAAATAAAATAAGCAATATCTTGGAAAATGTTTTCACCGCAACATGTTTTTCTTTTGTCACTTAAGACACTTAAAAAAATAATAATAATAACAATACTAATAATAATAAAAACGTAAATACTGAAAACTCAGGAAGACCCAGACAACCCAGACAGTTACCTATATTCAACACTCACCTGTACTCAAATTACCCTGCGCAACAATGGCACCGTTCAGGACTGTGTACAAAATGGTGAAAACTTATATGCCTGGTTGGTTCCCTGCGTAACAAGAAAGAGAAAAAGAACGCTTTCGCGAGACCTACACGCAGGACTGCCACACACACGCCTGGCTCAGTGCTGAACATTGACAGAGCATCGTACAAGAAAACTATTTGTACGAATTGCCAGGAAAAAAAAAAAAAACCAACTTGCTTAACTTCCTCACTGCCTATCTGTCAGAGCCGGCTACAGGAAGAGCAAGCATGCAGTAGGAAGTCAGAACATAATTGCAAAGTTTCAAATATCAAGGGCTGCCATCTATCAGTGTTGCTTGATACCGCCCCCCTCCTCCCTGTGAAGTGCATGAACTGTCGTGCCTTTATGTGCCATTTTAGAAATGTTCACTGTTGGTTTTGGTGGTGCGGCTGAAACTGAGAATGAAAGATTTCTGAAATAACTTTTGACCGACCTCACAAATATCCCAGGTAATATTTTTAGGTAATTAGCCCCTTTCACGGTGTGAGATCACAAATACGTGATTAGAATGTTTTGAACTGAACATTCCAATGCTGGTGTAACAATCACTACTGGGAAAGCAACAGAGTTCCAGAACACTGACATCTGAATTTAGAAGAAAAAAAATACCATTCCAAAAAACCTACTCTTCGAAGGGTTAATTCACAGCATACATTTTTTCAGCTTGATTAAATAACCTATAATGCCCAGACAAGTAGGTACATGAGTACTAGAAATGCTGTTACAACAATGGCACGTATGCTGGAGCAGTGTCCCGCATACATTACATTACATTATTACATTACAGGCATTTCGCAGACGCTCTTATCCAGAGCGACTTACACAACTTTTACATAGCATTTTTTTTTTTTATACATTATTACATAAAAAATTAATCCGCGCACTTTATGTGGAGCTGGAGTGAATTTTGAGCGCTGCTAGACCTGAGGAAACTCAAGAAAGGGCACGGAGGTGTGCTGTGTGTGGGATGTGGTGCGCACTGAGGCTGGTTGTATTTTTAAACGAGCAGTCGTGCACGTCACTCGTGCATGACTCCCCCCTCTCTGGCGTCGGTTTTTTTTGCGGGAGGAAGGGGTGTGTGCGGCTGTTTTTTGTTTTTTTCTCAGTCCGTCTTCCTCTTGCGGCCGCGGCGGTTCTTGCAGCACGCCTTCCTGCAGACGGCCGCGCAGGCCCAGACGGAGGCCGCGGCGAGGGCCAAGGAGCAGCGCCGCCACGTCCGGGCAGTGGTAGGCGTACCACTCAAGGACGAAGTCGGCCCGCCCCAGCCACAGGGCGGCGGCGCGCTGGACGGCGAGCAGGTCGGCGCCGCCCGGGGAAGGAAGTGGCCGTCCCCGGCGTTGACCCAGCGCGCGTCGCAGACCACGGGCGGGCGCAGGCAGCGCCCGAGGAGCGCCCCGAACAGCAGGGCGCGGTCGGTCAGTCCCCCAGGTCGTACCCGGCGTCTCGCAGCCCGGACACGAAGGCGGCGGCGTCCTCCAGCGTGGCGGTGGCCACCTTGGCGCAGATGCCGTGCCCCAGCGCCTGCAAGGAGGCCGCCTCCGCCCGCGGGTACAGGAAACGCATCACCGGCCCCTTGCGCCGAATCTCCAGCGTACGCCGCGCCAGCTTGTCGTAGAAGGCCAGGTCCACCTCGTCCTCCGTGGCTCGGCGGCGTCGGCGGCGGCGTCGTGTGGCGCGCTGCCCTCGACGTACCAGCTGCTGGCCGAGCGGATGGCGGTCAGCCGGGGTGTCCCCGGGCGTGCAGCTCCTTCAGCAGGATGTCCATGTGCACCCAGTGGCTCCCGTCAGGCGGGGACCACCAGGATCTTGTCGCCACGGCAACCGCCGGGTGGGAGGAGCAACCGGCAGAAGGCAGTCAGGAGAAAGCATCCTCGCGTAGCCCCCCATTTCTTACTCGGCTGGAACAGACGACAACAACGACAACAACGACGACGACAAAAGTCAGCTACACACACATTTAAAATCTTCATCGCTATGAATAACTGTACAAAATGAGTACTGAGTATCGGACCTGTGTTTTGTAGCTGTCCCAATGACCTTTGGTATGCACTTATTGTAACGTCGCTTTGGATAAAAGCGTCTGCCGGATAAATGTCACGTAATGTAAAGTAAATGTGAAACGGTTGTCAGGAAACTGCAGTTTTCATAAATGGCGCACTTCCCCTTTTAAGGTGGTCTGTGAGGTAGCACAAGAAAAAAGGGGAGGATAACCAGGAAGCAGAAATAGGTGGCGCATTTGTAATCACAGTCACTTGCCTCAGCACAATACTCTGCAGTGTAAAATGAAAATAAAAAATTGCTATGCAAATAGGTTGGGAAAATGGAAATTCTGTGCAGAAAGGCCTTTCACTTAAACTAGGCAGCAACAGAAACACCCACACGTGACTTTGAAAGACAATCTTAGCAAGCGATCAGTATTTGTGTACAGTATGTGTGACTCTGTGTCTTTGAATAAGTTTGAATACATTCAAACTTATGCAAATCAACAAAAATAAGTATTTCAAATGTGCACACAAGCCTCCGAATGATGTAGTTAATCACACAGGGTAACTGCACAAGATTCTTTAAATTGTTGGTTGCTGTTTGTATTATAAAACACGCAGCTACTTACCTTAAAGACGCCTTTTTCAATGGCAGTGGATCCTGGGAAGCAAACATACCTGGCTGGAACTCTTGCCCACTTCGCTGAGAACACACCCAGCTCACAAGGCCATCGGAGGTCAAAGATTGTTGATTCACAACCTCCTAGCCTCTGTACTGGTGTTTACATGGTACAGTTCATCATTATTATCCTTTCATGTTTACAATGTTTTTTTTAAATTTTTTATTAGGCTATTACTGTTATTATTTTTGAACATACATGGCTAGCTGTTGAAGCAATTCAGTTCAAACACAAGTAAATGTGCACAACTATTGGCCCACCGGGGAAACAACAGGGCAGCTCTACGTGGCAGGCCAGTTCTCTAACAAATATACAAATCATGTGCGAATACACAGTAAAACATCCAGTGTTAATTCATCCCAAACAGACTACATTTGGTCCGACTCAGCGTTGCTTTCAGGAATACAAAAGTTCAATATCAACAAGAAGGCAACAAATGGCCACTTTTAATCATAGGTGTGGAGTTAGCTGAATAATCCAACTTATTAGACCACTCCATGGAACACATCTGTGTACTAGAACACAGCGCTTTAACAGGATGAGCCACCCAGCAGGCGCCAAGATTCTCTTCTTCGACTTCCTAAACAGAATGTAAATACAATCGTACGTTTATGCACCTCCTCAACTGTAGCCTGGGTCTGTTTCAAGCGTTCAGCAAATGGGAACACAGCACAGAACGAAGCGAAGATGGTTAATTTTATTCCCCCCTGAGAACAGGAACTGAAAGCAGGAAACTACAGCAGATATAAATATTACATTACAAGGACATCAGCGGCTGATGCAGCTGCAGCAGTGCTGTACTTTCCGCGACACCTTTCACACAAAACACATTCTTATATTCTGGGCCATCAGCAAATCTAGTTCTATGGTGACAAACGTTCTACATAACATTAACTCTGTGGTCCAAGTAGGCTTCCCATTGGCTGCCTGTGGGTTGAGCGCACTGATTGTAGAAAAGGTTGATCGGATAGAATAAATATTGAGCCAATGTACTCTAGTTCGAGGGTCTGAAACAACTTCTATGTATACTTCATGTGTCCAGGTACTGTATGTCTTAAGAATTAATGATTCATAGTAAATAGACCCAGGTGATATATTTTAGCGCACTCATAATATACTTGACGGTGCATGCAGAATTGAGGGGATATTAGCAAAGCCATTTGGGGGTCAGTCACGTGATCGATCAGGTGATCCTTGTGTCCACTATTGTCGAATGCGTACACCGTGGTGTGGGGGGAGTAGGGAGGCTAGGTAGTGAGAACAGGGGTGACTACATGGGACGGCATGACTACGGGTGCGATGGCAACGGGCGCGGGCTGGACGTTGACGAAGACGAGGGTCTGTTTGCGTCGCTTGATCTCCCGGGCAATCTGGCACCAGGAGCAGACGTTGCAGAACGCGGCGTAGAGGCAGTCTGAACACATGTCTCCCTGTGGACAGACACACATCTCATCTGTCAGTCAAATCCTTTCAAAATACTGGGTGCAGTCCAAGACCCTCCATACCCTTATGGGTCTCGTGCAGCTAAGTATTTTCTTACAGAAAAATGATGGAAAAACCTGAAGATGGGATTTACTATGATAGGGTACCGTCATCCACCACTTCCCTCCCCCACCCACACCCCCCCCCGCCCCCCGGCGCCTCCCATGTTGCATACCTGGATTCCGTATCTGTTGCGCACCCCGGCCCTCATGGCAAAGGAAACGGGGGGCACGCAGGGGGACAGTGTGTCCACCAGGGGGAGACAGGCGCATTCCCCGAATTCCGAAGTCGTCTTGCAGGCTAAACAGGGGAAGCACCACAACCCAAGGCAACCTGCGGGGAGCAGAAGTTCAGTTAACACTTTTTCAAAAAGAACAGCATATATTTCAATACAGTCGTGTAAAGAAACTTCAAGTAGAGAAAGGAAACATCGACAAAAGTAAAAAATAAAAATGAAATAAATAATACAGTAAAAAGATTAAAAAAATATAAAAGACATACTTTGTCTCAATATCCATACATTTCTCATACAAATTTAAATTGGATTCTCAGGGGAGAAAGTTAAAATTTTGGCAAGATTTTGCACAAATGTTTTTTGTTTTGATAGCTTTGTTGTTTCAGCAAGAAGTTCAGTTAACACGTAATGTTCTGTCAGCATTGCTGTGACGATAACACAAGATTTAAACCATTTGCGTTGACATTACATTACAGGCATTTAGCAGACGCTCTTATCCAGAGCGACGTACACAACTTTTACACAGCATTTTTACATTGGATCCATTAATACAGCTGAAGATTGAAACGATTCCGGTTAAGTACCTTGCTCAAGGGTACAACGGCAGTGTCCTTACCCGGGAATCGAACCTGCGACCTTTCGGTTACAAGCCCAGTTCCTTACCCACTGTGCTACACTGCTGCCCTATATCCTAGGAAGGTTGAATCCTAGGAAGCGCTGATATTTTGTAGCCGCACACAGCATGTGCTGTTTTTAGCCTGTTTACACAGGGTGGCAACTTCTTAACTTTCAGTTTACTATGTTCTGCCAGCCAGTATCCCAATGTCCATTCTCCTCACTAAACAATAAATAAATAAATATATTTGCCTGGTTACACACCCAGAGATGTACTATACTTAGCGAACTCTCTAGATGTTACTGTGTTGGTTTCATCACATAATATAAGCGGAACATTCAAATGAACAAGAAATTACTGTCCTGTCAGCCTTAGCATGTTTTGAGATTTAATGTAGCCTAGTATCTGCAAAGAATACATAGTAGGCCTATCTGATCACAAATAAGCAGTATCACGGCTTGTATTTTGCGTCATGATTTCGGACAGAAATACAAAGAGATGTACTGATGGTGCCACATAGGCAAACAGGCACAGCCAGACTCACAAGCATGCATGTTAATACAAAAAAACACGAAAGGTCAAAAAATTGAAAGGGACACAGGAAGACCCACAGGCAAACAGGCAGTCATACACAGCTAGACCAACTCACAGACAATCAGACAGTCAAGCACAGCTAGACCAACTCACAGACAAACAGACAGTCAAACACAACTAGACAAACTGACAGACAAACAGACTGTCATACACAACTAGTCCAGCTCACAGGCAAACAGACAGTCACAAACAGCCAGAAACTGACAGACAATCGGGCAGCCACAAACAGCAGGAAAGATTCACAGACAATCAGCTGGTCATACAGAGGTAGAAAGACTCACAGCTAGACAGGTCATCGCAGCAGTCACAGATTCCTGTGCTCCACTGATTTGACTGCACCATCCCAACTTGCACCGCTGGTGGCTGTTGGACTATCACATTAGTTGTCATATTGATTTCTGCAGATGGAAAGACGCACTGTGAGGAGGTTTAAATCAACAGTTTTTTCTGGAATGTTTGTAAGTGCAGGGATCAATTTAAGCTTTTATTCACAAATTAATATCTTTCAATCTATATACTTTTACAGTTATTGATCTTTTCTTCCCCGAGTCCTAATCAACAAAACTTCCTTTAAAACATGTCTTTGAGCCTAAAATGACCAGCCAAAACTTATGGGGAAAAGGGCTGTTATAGCATTTGCGCACCGACTAGTTTGGCCCAATGCTCTATAATTAGTCAATCACTGTAGGTATATGTTCCCATTGGCTTTCCGTCAGAACAAAAAGCCTTTCTCTGTAGCCAGCCACAGAATAAAGACATACTGGTGAAACAGCGATCACCTGGACTCATGTGGCCCTGTGCATTGCATAGATTAAAAGGACCACAATGGAAATAAGCCTTTGGGCTTCATTGTGTTTTTATCCTTTTGGTGATTTCTGTATCTGGGGCATCTCTGGCTAGAGGGGGCACTTGCATTTAAATGATCAATAAAAAATTTCAATCAATCAAATCAATCATTACACCAAGCAGTCTAAACCCAATTGAAATAATAATAATAATAATAATAATAATAATAATAATAATAATAATAATAATAAATCCACCTGGTGCCTACCTGGCTACTCAGCCTCTTGTTGCTCTGACAGCGCACCCTTCTGATTTCGGTGTGAAAGTGGAACGCAGGCGATGGCTACTCGCACCCGCTTGTGTCGACGAAGCGCTACGATTACACTAAATTGCCATATTCCGTCACGTAGAATCCATCCGTGTTTGTTTTGATTTTGACTATGAACACACAGTCTCTTACTTTCACTTCAAGTGACACGTGATTCCACGGATATATCACTATATCAGATTGCACGCGGGCACCCAAATCCGTGTCATCTGTCAACCCTAAGCTTGGTCCTCGAGGCATTGAGATGGTCCTTGCTTTTTGCTCCATCCAAACCTGCAACTACATCACAGGATTCCTTTTCATTAGTTTTAATTAATCAGGTCTAATGAATGCAGGTGACCGTGTGCTGGAGGCACTTGGTGTTTTGTTATTTAGAATATTCAGGCTCAGACTTTCAGTCATCCGTCAGACTCTTGTTATTAAGCTTAGACAGAGCAGGGACCAGGTTTGCTTACAGCATATCTGACCTGTGAATGAGATACATGGATAAGGAACTGAACACAAACAGGTATGACAGGTTGGGATGTGAATCCAAAGAGTCTTTGTGAGCGTCCTCTGTAAAAAAGCACTATGCAAATAAAACTGAATTGAATGTGTGGACTGAGAGCCTGTGTCTTAGCAAATAAATGATTTATGATTGAGTTCAGAAAGTTATACTTGAACAGAACACTGTAGTGTAGCGTAAGAAAAGTCTTTTATTTACTAATGGTTTTACAGAGGCAAGAACTAATTCAGTTAAGTGTAGGTGTTTGACAAAAAGTAAATAAACAGATTAGAATAATGCCTGAACTTTGTTGAGGGCCAAATCTGTATGAGTTCCGAAAGGTTCACTTAAGCAGAACACCGTAGTGGAAATAAAGTATTTTATTTTATTTTCTGATGGTTTTACAGAAGCATATACTAATCCACAGTTCAGTGTAGGTGTTTGACAAAAGATACAATTTTTTACTTTAACAACAAGTATAACAGTGCATTCATTACTTGGAAATCAGTGGCAGATGCAGCAGTTGCTATGCTCACGGGTCGCATGCCATGCCTTTTATCCTAACATATTCTTATATTCTGGACCATCAGCGGGGGTGTAGGGGGTGAGAGCAGGGCAGTGGGTTAGGATGGCATGACTACAGGTACGGCGGCAACGGGCGTGGGCTGGACGTTGACGAAGAGGAGGGTCTGTTTGCGTCGCTTGATCTCCCGGGAAATCTGGCACCAGGAGCAGACGTTGCAGAAGGTTGCGTAGATGCAGTCTGAACACATGTCTCCCTGTGGACAGACACACGTCTCATCTGTCAGTCAAATCCTTTCAAAATACTGGGTGCAATCCAAGACCCTCCATACCCTTATGAGTCTCGTGCAGCTAAGTATTTTCTTATGGAAAAATGATGGAAAAACCTGAAGATGGGATTTACTATGATAGGGTACCGTCATCCACCACTTCCCTCCCCCACCCACACCCCGCCCCGCCCCCCGGCGCCTCCCATGTTGCATACCTGGATTCCGTATCTGTTGCGCACCCCGGCCCTCATGGCAAAGGAAACGGGGGGCACACAGGAGGGTATACCGACAAACTGCGCGAGTATACACAGGCCGTCCACCAGGGGGAGACAGGCGCATTCCCCGAATTCCGAAGTCGTCTTGCAGGCGAAACACGGGAAGCACCAGTACCCGAGGCAGCCTGCGAGGAGAGTTCAGTTAACACGTAATGTTCTGTCAGCATTGCTGTGAAAACAACACGGTGACGTTGTTAAGAGTTAAACCATCTGCTGTGGAAGCGCTGATACTTTGTAACCGCACACAGTACGTCTGTTTTTAGCCTGGTTACACAGTGCGGAAGCTTCTTAACTTTCAGTTTACTACATGTTCCGGCCACCAGTATGTCCGTGATCCAGTTGCCCGTTCTCCTCCCTAAACAAAAATAAATAATTTGTCTATTTACACAACCAGAGATGTATTATACTAAGCGAAATCTCCAGATGCTACTGTGTTGGTTTCATCACATACGCTAATATAAGCGGAACATTCAACTGAACAAGAAATTACTGTCCTATCTGCTCTTAGTGTTTGTTTTCGTAATTACGCATTTAAGTCGATTGTCGGTGTTAGCGAACATAAACGACTTAGCATGTTTTGATATTTAATGTAGCTTAGTATCTTCACAGAATACATAGTAGGCCTATCTGATCACAAATAATCAGTATCACAGCTTGTATTTTTATTTTATTTTTTTAGCAATTTTCGGACAGAAAGACAAAGAGATGTACCGATGGTGCCACATATAGGCAAACAGGCACAGCCAGACTCACAATCATGCATGTTAATAGAAAAAAAACAGAAAAGGTCAAAAAATTGAAAGGGACACAGGAAGACCCACAGGCAAACACACACACTCACACACCAACAGTGAAAGGCTGCCATGCAAGGTACCAATCAGTTACCAATTAGGTACCAAGGTACCAGTTAGGGGTTAGGTGTCTTGCTCAGGGACACTTCGACACGCCTAGGGCGGGGGATCCAACCGGCAATCCTCCGACTGCCAGACAACCGCTCTCACCTCCTGAGCTATGTCGCCCCTAACAAACAGACAGTCATACACAGCTAGGCCAACTCACAGACAAACGGACAGTCATACACAACTAGACCGACTTACAGACAAACAGACAGTCATACACAACTAGACAAACTGACAGACAAACAGACTGTCATACACAACTAGTCCAGCTCACAGGCAAACAGACAGTCACAAACAGCCAGAAACTGACAGACAATCGGGTAGCCACAAACAGCTAGAAAGATTCACAGACAATCAGCTGGTCACACAGAGGTAGAAAGACTCACAGCTAGGCAGGTCATCGAAGCAGTCACAGATTCCTGTGCTCCACTGATTTGACTGAACCGTCCCAACTTGCACCGCTGGTGGCTGCTGGATTATCACATTAGTTGTCATATTGATCTCTGCAGATGGAAAGACGCACTGTGAGGAGGTTTAAATCAACAGTTTTTTCTGGAATGTTTATAAGTGCAGGGATGTATTTAAGCTTTTATTCACAAATGAATATCTTTCAATCAATATACTTTTACAGTTATTGATCTTTTTTTCCCCAAGCCCTAATCAACAAAACTTCCTTTAAAACATGTCTTTGAGCCTAAATTGACCAGCCAAAACTTATGGGGAAAAGGGCTGTTATAGCATTTGCGCACCGACTAGTTTGGCCCAGTGCCCTATAATTAGCCAATCACTGTAGGTATATGTTCCCATTGGCTTTCCTTCAGAACAAAAAGCCTTTCTCTGTAGCCAGCCACAGAATAAAGACATACTGGTGAAACAGCGATCACCTGGACTCATGTGGACCTGTGCATTGCATAGATTAAAAGAACCACAATGGAAATAAGCCTTTGGGCTTCATTGTGTTTTTATCCTTTTGATGATTTCTGTATCTGGGGCATCTCTGGCTAGAGGGGGCAAAATTTCAATCAATCAAATCAATCATTATGCCAGGCAGTCTAAACCCAATTGAAATAATAATAATAATAATAATAATAATAATAATAATAAATCCACCTGGTGCCTACCTGGCTGCTCAGCCTCTTGTTGCTCTGACAGCGCACCCTTCTGATTTCATTGTGAAAGTGGAACGCAGGTGATGGCTACTCGCACCTGCGCGTACCGATGGAACATTACGATTAAACTAAAATTCCTGTTCTTTGTTTATGTATCTCCCTACCCTCACCCCCTCCCCCCCGACCCCGCCCCCCCCGCGTGAACACAGGTTTCTGTCTTGTTTCGGGTCACGCGTGATTCCAACGGATAATGTCACTATCAAATTCCGTGCAGGAACCCTCGTCCGTGTCACCTATTACAGGGGTTATACCCGCACCTCGGGTGTGAGAGATCAGTCCACGCTGTCGCTCCATCCAAACCCGTGACCGCGTGACTGGAATCTTTTCATTAGTTTTGATTAATCAGGTCTAATGACATAGCGACATAGCTCAGGAGGTAAGAGCGGTTGTCTGGCAGTCGGAGGGTTGCCGGTTCGATCCCCCGCCCTGGGCATGTCGCTGAGCAAGACACCTAACCCCTAACTGCTCTGGCGAATGCGAGGCATCAATTGTAAAGCGCTTTGGATAAAAGCGCTACATAAATGCAGTCCATTTAATGAACGCAGGTGACCGTGTGCTGGAGGCCCTCGGCGTTTCGTCGTTCTGAACATTCGGGCTCGGGCTTTTAATCGTTCCTTCGAAATCTCTCGTCATCAAGCCTTAGATAGAGCGGAGAAAAAAAAAAACCAGAAATATCACCGGCACGTTGGGTACCGGGGT
This sequence comes from Anguilla rostrata, assembly GCF_018555375.3. Classification (NCBI taxonomy): domain Eukaryota; kingdom Metazoa; phylum Chordata; class Actinopteri; order Anguilliformes; family Anguillidae; genus Anguilla; species Anguilla rostrata. The sequence goes on from NC_057935.1 coordinate 4,480,040, forward strand.
TGCCTGCAGTGTATCTGACCCGCGAGTGAGACACACGGAAGAGGAACTAAGCACAAACAGGTATGACAGGTTGGGGATGTGTGGGATGTGTCAGTCCAAAGCGTCTTTGTGAGCGGTCTCTGTAAAAAAGCGCTATGCAAATAAAACGGACGAAGGACGGACGGAGTGTGGCACAGTGGGTAAGGAACTGCGCTTGTAACCGAAAGGTCGCAGGTTCGATTCCCGGGTAAGGACACTGCCGTTGTACCCTTGAGCAAGGTACTTAACCTGCATTGCTTCAGTATATATCCAGCTGTATAAATGGATACAATGTAAAAGTGCTATGTAAAAAAGTTGTGTAAGTCGCTCTGGATAAGAGCGTCTGCTAAATGCCTGTAATGTAAAAATAAAAGCGAATTGAATTGAACGTGTGGGCTGAGAGCCTGCGTCTTAGCAAAGAAATCACGATCGAGTTCAGAAAGTCATACTTGAACAGAACACTGTAGTGTAAGGAAAGTACGGAGGCACGTGCTAATCCACAGTTACGTGTAGGTGTTCGACAAAAAAATATAAATAGATAAAAGTGATGCTTGAACTTTGTCGAGGGCCAAATCTGAATGAGTTCAGAAAGTTTCGCTTCAACAGAACACCATAGTGTAAGAAAAGCATTTTATTTTTCTGATGGTTTTACAGAGGCATGTACAAATTCACAGTTAAGTATAGGTGTTTGGCCAAAAAAAGCAAAAAAAGATTTTGAGCTTTATTGAGGATGCAAATCTGAATGGTCAACCCCTGACATTGCTCAGGGGTTAGCCTATGACTGTAAATCCAGTAATAATAATGTATATCATTTCTTATTAAAGAGCGGGTTTAGCTTGTGATATAATAATATTTCATAGCGTTTTTATACAGCTTCAAGAGTATATATTTCAATGGTACTGAAAATCACCAAAACTCTCAGTTATATCTTTCACTGTTCAGAGTACATAATTTAATGAATTGAATACACAATAGTGACACTGCCTTAGATATCATCACAGTGATCTTTTGATCATGCCATGGTAAGACCGCACTCACAGAAATAAGATATAAAGGAATGGCCTCACCCATGTCACCATCACAAGTGGCTCATAATGGACATTTGACTCCCTTATATATAATAATCTGGTTTAGATCCAACTCGACATTCTTCGTTACAAAATGTATGTGTTACAAAGGGAGACTTTTTTTTATACAGACTGCGTGGGAAGAAACACAAAATGCGTCATCCTTTTGTTGTTGTATTTCTACGTCTTATTTTGTTTTGTGTGCTTAGTGTTAAGCCTGTGTGTTGTTATGGGAAACACTTCGTATTGCATGCGATTTGATGGAAAGCGCTATATAAATAAAGCTTGATTGATTAATTGATTGATTCGGTTTTTGCACATCAGTTTTGAGAGTGCGTGTCCTGATAATTGTGGGTGGGGGGGGTGGGGGTGTGGGGCAACACTGGTCACATTGTTTGGTTTGCCTTACTCCCTGAGCCTGTACTGATCCCAGGTCAGTCGACAGCGTGAGCTGTGACAGCTGAGCGATCCGTTGGAATGCTGATCAGAGGTCAGGCCCCGGGGGTGGAGGCGGGAGGGGCGGGGCGGAGGTTTACTTGGCCCGGGCGTTGATGAGCGTGATTGGCTGGAAGCGAGCCTTCATTTCGCGCGACATCTGACACCAGGAGCAGGGCCCGCAGAAGAAGGAATAGACGCAGTCGTTGCAGATGGTGCCCTGGCACAGGAAGGAAGAAGAAGAAAAAGGTCGGAGGTCAGCGCTGAACGCAACCGCAACCAAAGGTCTGTGTACACACACATATGCACCGGTGAGACATTACTGGTTAGACTCGAGATTTTTTAGCTGCGACCGCAGCTCTATAGCTCTGTCTGTCTGTCAGCTCTGTCTGTCTGTCGGTTGGCTGGTTGGTCGGTCCACAAAAAGTGTCCCAACCCGTAGCGGCCACAGTTTTCGCCCCAGGAGGCTGAAATTTGGCACGGACGTTGGTCATGACCGAAGGTAGAGCTGAGTAACTTTCAAGGCCGACTGACCGAGAGGGGGTGTGGAGATGGGCGTGGCCTATCACAAAAAGGCGCATAACTCCCGAATGGATTCACAGATTTGCACAAGGTTTTGTGGAAAGGTTGGTCATGAGCCAAAGAAGAGGTCACGTGTTTGTGTGAGGGTGTGAGGGTGTGTGTGTGGATGCATGCGCGTGTGCGGTCGCAGCTATCGCGGATTTGCGCTTGCTACACAGCCAATCCAGGACTTTGAATGAGCATCCCTGCGGCTGTTTTTGTCCCTACCGTGATGCCGTAGCGGTGGCGCATGGACGCCCTCAACGCCAGGGTGATGGGCGGTATGGCGCCGAAGCCGTCCAATAGTGGCAGGCAGAGGCACTCTCCATAGTCCTTCGCCGTCTTGCAGGCGAAACACGGGAAGCACCAGAACGCAAAGCAGCCTAAAGGAGATACAGCAAGTACGTCAGACTGGAGAAAGTACACACACACACACATATACACACACACACACACACACACACACACACACATATACACACACACACTCACACACACACACATATACACACACACACGTGCACACACACACACTCACACTTACACACCTACACACACACATATACACACACACACGCACACACACTCACACACACATACACACACACATATACGCACACACCTACAAACATACACACACATATACACTCACACCTACACACTCACACGTACACACACACATATACACACACACACACATACACACTTACATTGAGGTACATCATCGCAACAGTCGCAAATGCCAGAGCTCCATTGGTTGGAGTCAGTGGAAACCATAACAGGTTGCGGTTGCTGGACTACCATCATCGTCGTCATGGTAACTGGAAGTCTTGAAACAAGCAGAAAGGGGTGCTTTTATTTCCTCTGTCTGTACTGAGGGTTAAAAAAAAAGATTCCCAGAGGAAGACAATGGTAGATATTGTTCTTCGTTTACACATCAGAAGAAAATTTAACTCCACATGGAAACAGGCATTGGCTAGAGAGAAGCGCTTGATCCATCTGCTCATACTTGCTTCATATGACCAAAAGCTGGATTATGAATCATATTCTCATCACTACTGATTCTGCAATGGTCCAGGGACCGTAAGCATCATGTGTCATTGTGATGCGCAAACCATCACGATCTAAACTGGAAAATACACTGGTGACATCACAGGGCGTTCCTTCTCACTAATGGGTCCGTCAGAAAGTGCTCAAAGGTTGTTGGTTCAGTTGCCAGCCTGGGTGCTGCCAATACAGCCCTGAGAAAAGTATTTCACCTGAATTACCTCAGTAAATATCCATCTGTATGAAAGGATTGTGCATAAAAAATATTGTAAATCCCTCTGGAGAAAGATATCCGAGCTAAGTCTGCTAGAAGCCCAAAATGTAAATTAATTGTTTTCTGCAAGAGAGAGTACAGTTAAAGTGCACAAGCTGTAGATACAGCCGTGTGGCGGACCTATGTAAAAAAAATTCTCAGAATTCTTGTTGTTGCAGGTCATGGTTTTCTCCCCAATTTAGTCGTTATACCAATTCCCCGTGTGTATCACAGTCTTGGTAGATGCGCTATCCTCTGTTGGTCTGGGGAGGGTGTAGACTTGCCACATGCCTCCTCCGATACATGTGGAGTCACCAGCCGCTTCTTTTCACCTGATAGCGAGGAGTTTCACTGGGAGAGCGTAACGTGTGGTCACGCTATCTCCCCCAGATCCCCTCCCTGCTGAACAGGTGCCCCGATCAACCAGTCGCTAATGCAACGATCAGGACTCATACCCTCACCGGCTTCCCACCCGCGAACGCTGCCAATTGTGTTTGTAGGAACGTCTGACCAAGCTGGAAGTACCGCTGAACCCAGGACTGAACCCAGGTCTCTGCGGTGGTAGGCGAGTGCGTATGCCTCTGCACTACCCAGACAGCCTAGCATTACATTCCTTAACAAGATGGCGGACAGTCAACTGGAATGTCTGAAACGTGCAGGTTTGGGGAGACAGGGAGAAATGCCACCCCCAAAATTTTTCATGTGAATTGGCCCCTATACTAGCTAGTACACGCGTGAGACTCCGCCAAATTTGAAATGAAGCCTATGCCTCTGGTCTAATAACCAAGTTCTCATAACTTGCCGTGAAGCTGTTTTTCAAGACCTTTTTCTCCGTTATCAGTAAAGACCACTCACCTTTAAGAGGGTGACAAATTACTACTACAATTTTTATGCGGTGTCTTAAAAGGTGCATCGATTACCAAATAAAGGATCATAGTATTTACTTACACAAAACCATAGATGCACAATATTTTTGATACCAATAACATTATCAAACATACACCTCATCACACTGCCATTTTACTATCCCCAATTGTGACAAAGAGCAGATGGAGAACTCCCAGCTGTTATGCTACTATAATTACAAAGTCTACAAGTAAAAACAAAAAATGAAATAAAATGAAGTGTCAGATTGTGTCTTTGTTCCCTCATAATTGTTCTATGAAGTCACGTTTCGCACACAGCCAAAGACTATTGCTAGAAAGAACAACAGATTTGTAGTATACGGGAGCAGGATTTGTGCGCAGATCGATGTCAGTTATAACGCAAACTGCATTGCTATAGATCGACGGAAACGTCTGCCCAGCGTGTTCTACAGGCACCGCGTGTCATGCGAGCGTACAGGTGATGTCTTACCTGTGTGGCGTCGTCTCAACACATCAATGTCTGGCTCCTGAAATGAGGCCAGGCAGGAAGTGAGACTCTTTATCAGGAGTGTCAGTGGAAAGGCCTCAAGGCAGTAGGACGTCTTTGAAAAAATGAAAAACACCAAAACCAGCCGGTCCATCCGGAATACCTTAAAAAATATGAATGGCATCTTTCACCAGCACTTTGGAAAAACCTTCTCATCTGTGCTAATATATTTATTTAAAGGTGGGAGGTAGACAAGAGACAAGGCAGCAATCTGGACTTATGGTGTGAGAGCTGGATTTGTTCAGTCACATGGTTTTGGGTTGTGACCTCAAACAGATCGTTGTATTGCTGTGTATCTTCAGAAAAAAATTATTGAACCTCCTAATATCATCAGAGAGAAAAAAAAGCAAACATCTGGCTGCAAAACTACAAATTCAAAGACATTGTCTTGTATAAGGCTGTATTAAGGAGATAGTTACTGCTGATTGATTAATTGATTAGATTGGATAATTAACAGTAGAATAACATACATATCTCTGAAGACGTACTATAATTAATTTAGTACCAGGGATAACAATGCAGTCACAGAACCTATTTCCTCTGTGGTTTTTATTTTATTTCAATTTTTTGCAGCAAGATTGAAAGAATGCTAGAGGATGATAAGCTATATCATAATATGCTCTACAAGCGTGAAATTAATACATAAATCTATTTTTTTTAAACACAAAATAAAACAAGCTCTTCCTACTTTGCTCAGCGGCCAGTGTCTTACTTTGCCCCTGAAACTCCCCAGAGAGTCAGTGGGCCTTCTTTCCGTTGGTAAAACGTATTCAGTTTGTACCGCACCAGTATTTTTGAATGCGTTCCCCTGCTGTGCTTCTGTTATGCAGCGTTCTTAATGCCGGTTCGTGCTTTATGGCTGTGAGTATCTCAAAGAGAATTTATACGTGTTGCACAGATACACGTTTAACTGGGGAGAAATGGAACAGTGAGCTGAACTGCGCAGCTTTTCAAAATCGGGACCAGTTTTCTCTGCACAATGAAAGTTCTGTTTTCTCTGTATTTACAGAAGCGGCAGCAAGTTTAACCTCATTAAATGATAAACCTCGGGCAGTGCAAGAGGGATTCTAAGTTCATTTTGTGCTGTTTGAATTCTCTCTTTGAGTTATTTGGTAAGGCACTGTCATAACACTGTGTCATCATTTTGGTCACTTTGTCAAGGCAATCATTGAATTAACCTTTTCAATGACATCCAAGGTAAGGTGTCCACCTGATACAATGCAATCTAATTTACATCCTAAATATTGTAACAGAACATTTTCCTTTACTCTTACTCCATTAAACAAAAAACAATAATTTAGATTTTTCTAAAAAAATATTATCTCTGTTGCCATGCAGATTATATTATATTTTGTCTAATCAAAACAGAGAATATTTAATTGTCAGACATCGACTTGTTAATGTTGGTAAGGTCATTGGTACCCACAATCTGTCCTCCAATTTCTTTGCTCTTAAGCGGCAGTTTCTGAGTATAGAAACAGAAGGCATGAAAGGGTTAAGTTTATGCCATTGATGTGCAGATAAAAATCAGCGGTCCAAGGATGTAACCTTGAGTGACCCCAGTTTCTGAGAAAAAAAACACATTCTGAAGGGAGAGTATTGCACAACAAAGCTGTCTTCGTAACTATAACTGACACTACCGGAGTTCTAAGGCCAAGTCGCCATTTTCTTTGGCATAAATGAAAAGGAGACTGACATTTTGACCCTAAGGCTGTGACAAAGGCCAAAACAGGTAAATAATGGCCTCCAGTCTGAGTCTAAAGCCATGACGTTATCTGTACACTTACTATTGTTAGAATGCGTACACACCAATAGCACTAACAAAAGGAATTTGACTGTCTATCTAATGCCACCAGCCAATGGAATTTGACAGTTTATCGAATACAGTCAACTGATGGGACTTTATTAATATTATTATGATAGTCCTAGTAATGTTAGCTGCACGTCCAGTAATAAAAGTGGTGTTCCAGAGGAAAAGGTTCAGCAGCGATGTGGTATAGTCGGTCAGATTTCTTATTTTGTTTGGTCCGATTTTAAGAGCCGCGCGCAGGAAACGGATGAGAACGCAAAAACCTTTCAGCCCTGGAATCAGGCTAACGCCAAACAGACGAACGAGGGAGCAGAGAGCCAACGTCAGCATCCTCACGGACAGACTCGGCAGTCAGTTTCAAACCCTCGGCGGGTGGGCGCATCGCCGCAGAACACCAGCGTGAAAGCGATGTTTACCGTTTGCACTATGTTTATGTTATGTCTGTTATGTTTTTTACTGCACTATGTTTATCTTACTTTATTTATCTTATTTTATGTTCACTGTTATGCACCACCTGACCAAAACAAATTCCTTGTATGTGTAAACCTACTTGGCAATAAACCTGATTCTGATTCTGATTCTGATAGAAACACACTGTGAATTGACGAAAATAAATAAAAAGAAATAAGATAAATTGAATCGGCATCCGGTGAAAATTAAAGGTGGTGGAAATGAGAAGCCCCGAGCGACCAAACCAGCCGAACCCGCCACTCCGCGGTTTCCGGGCCAACCTGTGACACGGATGAAAGCCCTAAAATATGAGCTCCTCACTGCATCCACGCCTCTCTCCTCCCTCTCCCCTCTCTCACCCTCCCACTGCATTCCTCTTTTAAATTCCGTCACGTCTCGGCTGGCCTCATTCCAGTACGGCGACCAATCTGTATTCCCAGGCATTCCCATGGAGTTGTCGCCCAGGGTCCCAATATCTAATCTTTTTTATTTATTTATTTTTTTTATTTTTTTACAGCTTTCAGGAGACAAATGTCCGCGGAGACATGCAAAGTGCAAGAGGACGTGCCAGCAGGACAGATGATGTTTTAATTAGAAAAGTACAAAACAATTATAATAATACGTTTATCATTCGTGTGATGATTCTTAATAGATATCAGCTTCAAGGTAAAACGCTGTAATAAGGAGACACTTCAGAAAACTCAGGTAGGGTGGGAGGAAGGTGTGGGGGCTTGGACAGGTAAGGGCTGTAGGGGGGTGGGGGGAGGGTAGGGGGGGGCGTATTAAGGGGAGAGGTGATGGCAGATTGTAGCTTGAACCCTTCTCCTGAAGTTCAGGGAAGGAGTGCACGGCGCTTCATCTCGCGAGAGATCTGACACCAGGACAGGGCATAGCAACAGCAGCCATAGAAACAGTCGCTCCAGACATTGCCCTGGCGCAGAGAAAAAACAGGGGAATTGCACAGTCAGCTCTACATTAAAACATAAGACACAGCACAGCACAGCACAGCACAGCACTGCAAAGCATACTGTGGAACAACACAAGACAGCTCGATCTACCTCCATGCTATACACAACAAGGCACAGGCCAATACAGTGTATGTATGGCAGACAGGTTTGACTATGACCCCCGGGGCCCCGTTTCACAAAGCAGGATTACAGAGTTAGCTGGATAACTGCACCGAGTAAAACCCGGAGCCTGGCAAAAAATCTGGGTTAAGGACTGCATTAAAAAAAGAGATGTTCCGGCTTTCACTCAGCGGACTGGATTTCACGGGTGCAGTCACACGGCCAGCTCAGCAAGCCTGCCTCCTGAAATGCCCCCCCGCCCCCCCCGCCCAGGCCCTGTTTTACAAAGCAGGATTCCCGAATCAGGTGGACAATTGCACGGCGTTAAAAAAAAAATATTGCATTTAAATATCGTTTAAAGCACTTTCTCCTTGCCCAGTGATCCTTGTTGACTGTTGTTGTTGATGCGCTGTGTGTGTGTGTGTGCATGTCTTTGTATTGTGGACATTTTTAAATGTAGAGATCCAGATTTGTATATTTAGTTACGTCAATCCAGTCTAGGACCCCACTGAAAATGAGCCAGCTACTGCTGGCTTAATGGGTAATCCTTGCAGCACTCAATGCTTTACGAATTGTTTCTCATTTTAACATCTCACTTTTTACAGTAGTCCTCCTTTTAGTATTGTTTTAAGTAAGTGTATTTGTGCTATTTTGTCATTTTTATATGATGAGTGCAAATTCAAATCAAATCAAATCAAAACCAAGAACAGCCCTTTTTTTTTTTACTCCAGCCCACGTTCCAGATTTGGGAGGGCTCCGGGTTTTACTCAGCGCAAGTTATCCAGCTGACTCAGTTACTCTGCTTCGTGAAACAGGGCCCCGGCTGCAGATGTGAAGAGGCGGTAGTGCGTGTAAAACACAAGTCATCCTGAAGAGCGGGGAATATACACAGAGAATGCTGAGAATCCTCATCATCATCATCATCATCATCATCACGGCCACGCTGAGCCTTCTGGTAATCCTGCCCGATGACAATCTCTATTCCTGGCGATCGCGATCTCCCTTGCCTTCCCGTCTGCTCACACCCCTGACAACGTAAGCCTTGGCGTGTAGGGCTGGTCGTGGTGGAACGGTGAAAGCGGTAAAAGCCAGAGGCGAATTTTTTCCTCCAGATTCGGCCCGGCTGATCATCGTCATTCCAGCAACAGGAATAAAAATAGCATAAATATACGTTTTCAGAACAGATCAAATAAACCCATTTCAAAGGCCGAAAAAACCAGTAGTGTTCTGCGCTGCCAGTAATCATATAATTCTGTTAAATAGTGGTGTGTTCGTTGATACGCTGCTCAGCTGGTTTAGCCAGTTTATGAGCACTGGGGTCGTGCAACTCTGTGACAACGTATTTTTTTTACCGAGCGGTCGTGTTTGTGCCGACTTAAAAAAAAGGTCGGATATCAATTGTACGAGAAGGAAACACTAACCTGCAAATAAGAATTCAAGTTAAAACATGATTACTGTACTCCTTGCTCTCCCCACCCCCACCTCACCCAAACCAACCCAACCCCACGCCCACACCACAGTGGCTGAATGACAGTTCTTTGAAAGAGTCTTGTTCCAACACAAGAGCACTGAAGCGTATCAAATTAATGCCGTGGAAAACCCGTGACAATCATGCCATTGTTATACTGGAAATACCTGAAAATAAGCCGCCTTTGACCTACCAGCCCAGCCAAAACGCTTGTCTTTCCGTGCGAGGATGTGCCCCATGGCCCATAATCGAACCCTGCCCATGCAAGTCCTCCTTAACCCCAGGGAGGGAGAGTTTTGGTCCTCAGAGGTTTCCCGAGCTCAGCTCGCAAGACAGACCGCTCTGGTCAGCAGCCAGCGAACACAAAATGTTCTCACGACGGTCACTGGAATGCTGTTTTCTCAATGCTGTAGCATTGCCACAACATTGCAGCAACATTTTGAGAATGCTTTGCGTGAGCTGGGTAGGGGTGCTTTCAGTGCGCAAGAAGGAGCGATGGCAATAGGTGACATTTTAGGAAGAGTCCACAGTACTGACCAGTTGCTTCCGTTGCCTAAATCTGATATTCAAACTGACCGGTTGCTTCCATTGCTAAATCTGATAGTCAAACTGACCGGTTGCTTCCATTGCTAAATCTGATAGTCAAGCTGGCCAGTTGCTTCCGTTGCTAAATCTGATAGTCAAACTGACCGGTTGCTTCCATTGCTAAATCTGATAGTCAAGCTGACCAGTTGCTTCCGTTGCTAAATCTGATAGTCAAACTGACCGGTTGCTTCCATTGCTAAATCTGATAGTCAAACTGACCGGTTGCTTCTGTTGCTAAATTTGACAGTCAAGCTGACCCGTTGCTTCTGTTGCTAAATCTGATCTTCAAACTGACCAGTTGCTTCTGTTGCTGAATCTGATAGTCAAACTGCAGACCGCTCCGTGGACAGGCAAGGCCATGCGGGTTATTTCACGTGCAAATGGTTTCTTGTTCGCTACCCGGAGTAATGTATCATGGTCTTGAAGACTTTTTAAACGTATTCGGAGGGAGTAAAATCTCCTCTCTAGTCACTGGAGTTTAACTGGAGGTGTGGATCAAGTCGTTAGAGTGTAATTACTCCGCGATCAAGGTCGTTAGATTTTAAAATTACAGCTGTGATCCATGGGGTTTTAGAGCTCAACTGGAACTGTGAGTTAGGTTATTACAGTTTATGTTTTCAATTAGCTCTACGATCCAGGTCACTGTAGCCTAATTAGAATGGCGATCGCGACTTCTGGAGTTTAATTGGAGCTGTGATGGAGGTGGCTAGGCTACAGTTTAATTATAGCTGCGATTCAGGTCATTAGAGTTTACTCAGAGTTGTCATGCAGGTCATTATAGCTTAATTAAAGTTGTGATCCCGGTAACTGGAGTTTAATTAGAACCACAATTCAGGTTGATGGGGGTTTAATTAAAGGCTAGACGCAAAAGTGCAACCGTCTTTGTCTTTGTCACAACCGACGTGACCCTACAGCGTTGTTGCGAGTCGTGACTTTCCCTATCACTCTGAAATCTCTCTGGTCCTTCGTACCCATGATAAACATTGCCTGTTGTGGTTCCGGATGGGGGCGTTCAGTGACGCTGTGCTTACCGCGCTACCCGTATTTTATACTCGCGATCGCATCACTCTCCGCGCGTGAAGACGATATGAGCAAGCTGGTAAACTGCAGATCCAACCGCCTGATAGCCTTACTTGCGCAACGAGGAGGCGATAGCGGTGACTGTCAGCAGTTCAGATGCACGCAGCTCCGCGGCTAATTGACTGAACACTGAAAGGTGTGCAGGCTATTAAGCGTTTCCTCTTTCCAGTGCATTCCTCCATCACGTACCCAGGACTTCCGCAGAATATACGCCGCAATAGTTGACCTATTACCAACGGTATTGGAATTCCACCGGAATTAAGAATTCAGAACCGTGTTCGAGGGTATATTAAAAAAAAAAAAAAAAGCGGTTAAACGGGTTAACAGGTGGGTGAAACGCCCGCGGAGCGTTACCTTGATGCCGTACCGCGCGCGTACGGTGGCCCGCATGGCCAGGGACGCGGACGGGACGCACCCCACGCAGTCCAGCAGCGGCAGGCACGGACACGCCCCCACGGCACCCGTGGTCTTGCAGACGAACACCGGGAGGCACCAGAGAGCAAAACAGCCTGGAGAGGGAGGGAGGGAGAGAGAGAGGGAGAGAGAGAGAGAGAAAACAAAACACACCCACACAGGGCAAGAGGAAATTAACAGCCAGGCACGCACACATGCGCAGACACACACGCACACACACGTGTGCACAAGCATGCACACACACACACACACAAGCACAAACGTTTATATATTTATACAAATAGACATAACACAAAGGCAAACAAATACATACAGTTCAAAAATCATACAGACAAACACAAAAAGAGACAGACAGACAGACAGACAGATAGAAAGGTGCAGGTTGACTAACCCAGACAAGAACAACAGGAAATATGCTGACATAGATCTGAGCCATAGATATAATCATGCAGTTAAGACACAAACTCAAACGGAAGGGCCCAGGTGGGTAGAATCACAGACAGAAACAGAAATAGAAGGGCCCAGGTGGGTAGGATCACAGACACAAACACAAACGGAAGGGCCCAGCTAGGTAGAATCACAGACAGAAACAGAAATTGAAGGGCCCAGCTGGGTAGAATCACAGACAGGAATTGAAGGGCCCAGCTGGGTAGAATCACAGACAGAAACAGAAATCGAAGGGCCCAGCTGACAGACAGAATCACAGACAGAAACACAGACACTCGACTCAGAGGCAGGGGACTCACAGTCCCCGACGTCGCTGCAGCAGTCGCACAGCCCGGTGCTCCACTGCCCCGGCTCCGGCGCTCCCCCCGGCTGCGACTGAACCACCAGCGGCTGCTGCAGCTCCACGTCTCTCTCCATTCCACCCTGTGGCCAGAGGGAGACCGCCTAGTGTCTAACCTGCAGTCCAAGCTAAAACCCCTACCCCGTTTGGGCTCTGTAAAGGTGCTATATAGGCTATATAAAATTTATTATTATTATTATTATTATTATTATTATTAAGTGCTGATTGGGCGATGTGGAAACTGGTGTTCCACAAGGTTCTGTGCTTGGGCCTCTGCCATTTTGTGGGTACACGCTCCACCTTTAACTCCAGATATATTGGTGCCTCAGCGAGATTCAGGCATAGACGGCAACATACTGTCTGGTGCTTAGTCCTCAAAAGGCAGGAGGCTGTCAGCTGTCTCAAAGTGCAGACTGAGTGAATAGCCATGCGCAGACATCCCCTTTCAGTGAGTCAAGGTGTAATGATAACAAATGTGTGATTAGATCATTGCTAAATGAACATTCTAATGCTGATGCAACAATCATTACAAGTAACCGAAATGCAATTTAGAGTTCTAGAACACTAACTTAGAATTTTGAAAATAAAAAATTCCAAAAAACCTACTCTTCAAATGGTTAATGCTTTCAAGGGAGCTACACCTTCCAAGTAAGAAAACACAATAGATTAGTAAAGTTGTCAGAAAAGATAAAACCAAGAGAACCCATCTCACACAACCACGGAAACATACCTGTCAGTGGAGCTCACTGGCGACGGGACTCCGACCTGTGGAAGAGGTGAGCCTGGATCCGGAGTCCCGTGTGAAGGGTCGATTGGGTACAAGGGGTCCAGCCGTTCTGCGGTCCGCACCGGAGAGGCGGACCAGACTGACGGAAGGGAAGGAGCTGACGGCTGGGAGCCGAGTCGAGTGAGCCCAGCGGGGGGGGGCTGTCGCTCTGTCCGCTCAAATAACCGGCCTGGCATGTTCCTCCTCTCGCTCGCTGGGTCGTGTTTATAGCGCAAACAGCCCTTTCCCGGGGGGTAAACACGGCTGGCCTCAGTTCCCATGAAGGGCGTCGAGGAGCATGGTGCTGACTTGCGGATACTGTGGCCTGGTCCAGGTTGTTTTTATGATGCCTTACCAGTGTAGGTTCCTAATTATCTCTGGATGTAATCTCCTTTACCAACAGATTAAAATTGATTTATTATTATTATTATTATTATTATTATTATTAATAATAATGAATTAATTGCATTTATATAGTGCTTTTGTCACACTCAAAGCACTTTACAGTGATGAGGGGAAAACTTCTCAACCACCACCAATAATCAGCACCCACCTGGGTGATGCACGGCAGCCATTTTGCGCCAAAACGCTCACCACACATCAGCTGACGTGGAGAGGCAGAGAACAATTCTTTCAGCCAATTAAATCACACTTATCACACCTGGACCCAAGGAAGGACAGAGAAAATAATCAGCATTTCCCCAGGGTGACCTCCTCCGACCCTTCCTAACCTCCAGGGGCTGTGCAGGTTACATTTTCTCCTGGAGAAACCAGAGAGATGTTTTGCCAGGAAAGCATCGGGAAAGATGAACATCAGACCAAGGCCACAGCCGGTATGTAAACAGTCTAGATCAGATGTAAGATCAACCCCCCCCCCCCCTCCATCCCATCCCCATGTTGACAGTAAACAGTGTCACCAGGATGAAATGAAGAAGTTGAGGATGGAGGCAGATAAGGGATAAGGGTTATTTGGGGGGGGGGGGGGGGTATTTTAAAGTGAAAGTGTGTTGCATTTTTTACCAGGGCACCTCACAATGGAATGAATATGGCTCAGATAACTGATCTGTTAATAGTAGTATCGTTAATATTAAAGCCGATGATATGCACCAGTCATTCTTCAAATGAACACAAACTGATAACAGGACACAAATAAAACAGACCACACCTGTAGATATTTAATCATTAAAAACCTTTAATGTTTTTTAATGATTAATATAAATGTTTTTATTGAAAAATATTTAGATTATACAGATTATGCGATATTTGCCTCGTGACAATCTCATTTACACACAAGACTTGGCACGTAAAAGCCCTGGAGTGCAGCGATGAAGCGAGCATAAACGTCATTTAGCATTGTTGCAATTAGCACTCCCACGATGCCTCATCAAGCTTTTATATATATTCTATAGCCAATCACGTATGAGCTGTTTAATGTCTAGCCAATCACTGCACGCTGCTGCACAAGACATTTTAATTAGAAGCCAGTGATTCTACACTGCCGTACACCGCAAAGCGACTTATTTGGGAGCCAGTCATTGGACAATGCTGCACAAACTGTTTATAATCACCAGCCGATGATTTCGCAAGTGCTGTGATCAGTGTTGGGTTCAAGAGGGGGCGAGTCTTTCTCCCACAGTCGTGAGTCCCGTTTAAAGTGTTCTCAAATCAAAAAGAATGCCGCGTTCTCACAGCACCCCCGTAAATGCTGGAGTAAGGAGGACACGTCGCAACAAGGGTCGCGATGGAATTTAGTGGAGTGAGAGAGAAAACGAAAGAAAGCGGCAATTGTGATGAAAAATGAAACCACCGGTGTGAACAACCCCCCCCGCCCCCAACCATCGCCTAGTGGGAATCTTCAAGCCAGCGTGAGAGGGATGGAAATATCTCTGTATATGTTCTTGCAGGTCTTTCGAAGTACATTCATCTTTCGCTCTGTGCACAGACAAACAAACAGACAGACAGGCAGATTTCAAGTTAAGGTGGCCAGGACACATCGGTGGCAGCTAATTCTCTCTCTCGAGGCAGCTGCCCCTCTACACTAGGCACGTGCAGCACTTCGAGGTCAGCGCAATGCACTTGCAGTACCTACTCCATTCCAGCAGGTGCAGTAACGTACCGTAGCGATGCTTCTTGCACAGGCATTTCAGAGCATCCAGTTTCTGCTCTTGGGATCGTGGCATGCCTTTCCTCATACAGATCAGTTTCGTATTGGACGCAACTGTATAGAGGGAGAGAGGGAGGGAGAGAGAGAGAGGGCACAAACAATGAACAATAAAATCCACCTGATAATCCCTGTAGCTGTGTTCTTTCTGTTGCTGAACTTTTCTACTTTTGCCTGGTCTTTGGGTCACCATCATCCACAGCAACTAAATGACCTAATGGGTCTGCACCCATTTCTGCAAGATTTGAACAGTCTGTGCAAATTCAAAACCCTCTATCAACAACAACAACAACAACAATAATAATAATGCACATGGGATTGCAAACTGCATGTCTTATTTAATACTACTACTACTACTAATTATAATAATAATAAACATGGGATTGCAAACAGCATGTCTTATTTTGGTGGGTTGCTTTGCTGTGAACGGGCTGAAGCCCCTGCTTCCTCAGTTCACGAAACTTATTTTGAATTTCTGACGAAAAGAGAAAAGCTTTATTGCCCAAAATGCATTGTTATCCTCTGAACAATGCCTCTCTTTCAAAGTACAGAAAACACACACTACACCTGGCTCAAGGACTGTTTTGAAAAACATGAAATACTGAATAATTACTGATTACTGACCACTCAAAACAAAATTCTTATTTCATGCAATTTTATTCTTCGGCGATAAACACGTTTTATTCACCACAACCTGTTACCACATTTTACGGTGTCAAACAAACTCAAAGATATCAGAAAATAATTCTTTGTACGGCTCAAAAACCGAAATCAATTTTACTGGCGTGCTCACCTTTGCACTTGCATTCATTTTGCGGTTGAGCCTGCCAGATCCGTCGACGGGATTCGACTGGGCAGAGACAAGGTAAAGAGGTGTTTGGTGGTTGCTTTACAAATGACCAGCTCAAAAATGAAAATGAAATGGTACATTCTAGGAGGAAATTAACAGATTTGTTAATAAACCAGTGGCATTGAAACACCGTGCTGCTGTGGCAACCTACAACAAACTTCAATACTTTCACAGCGAAGATGAATCATGGGTTTGAAAAGTAAAGAAAAATAAAAGTAAAAATCTGTGTCCGATTGGCTTAAAATTCTTCTTTGTGGATGTCGGGGGAACATTTCTAAAAAATCCTGCTACCTATGTCTCACAGGTGAGGGTTTTACCTGCGCAGCTGCACCAGGTCATGACCAGGAGGAACAGAAGGCTCAGGCAGAAGAGTTTGGACATGCTGGCTGAAGTCCTTGACGATCTGGATCACTGCTGTGCTTTTGTCCTTTGTCGCGTGTAAGAGTGGCAGTGAAAGTGGTACCTGTTTCTTCTGCTTCTTATAACCAAGATAACCACCCCCCCCCCCAAACAACAGATCACACAACCACCCCCCCAGTGTGACTGTGGCAGCTCCCGTCTAACCCTGATCCATATTTGCCAGGACACGTTTGAGAAGTTTGTTGGCGTTTTTTTTTTTTTTTCCCAGAAAATTCCTTAGGTCTTGAACTGTGAGGAAGGAGACTGTGTCCTTTGTCTAATCTAAACAATGTGAAAGAAAGTCATAACTGTGGAAAAAAAAAAAAAAAAAAAAAAAAAAACATGCATTCTTTATTCTTCAGCGAGCCAAAGAAGGAAGGTCCTGCCTCCCATATCCATATTTAAAATGTCCCCCCTTACTAACACGAGACGATGGATCAGCCTCCAGATTGGCTCTGTTACATATACGTTTACTGATATTCAATCGTGACAGGAATCCAGAGGTTATGGGGTCAACTGCAGTGTGCTTAGATTGAGTTTAAATCTCAGGTTTAAAACTCTGGAGACAAAGAACCGCATTATAACTGTAGCAGCGCATCCATGTTTCACAGATTCGGATAGCTGCTGCTGTTGCAATGCAGTTCCATAGTCTAGGGGTTTAAACCTGAAGTTTAAAGATTTAAAAGCACAAGGTTTAAACCTCAGCTAATAACGCTGTAATTGAACCACGGCGTTTAATAAAGTCCAGAAAAAAAACTGACATTTATTTGTGGCCTCTGACCCCTTCCTCTGTTTCACTCTTTGTTGACAGAGCTCCCGAGCAAAACAACATTAAGTCCACTTCGCCATAGGTACATCGACCCAGGTACTAGCCAGATTTGACTAACCTCACAGTCCTTCCACAGGGTCAATACATCAAAATAATCAAGGTTGTGTCATGTGGTCAACATCGCTGTACATCCAGTGATGGATGATTGGGGTCTTGGGGGAAAATAAAAAGTGTGACATTATTCACGTAAGAATTTTATCCCTGCCTGCTGGTACTTGATAGCCTGATATCAGACAGAATTGTCAACTCGTTACACTCCATTTCCATCTTCTGAATCCGAATGGGCAGGATTCAAAGGTCTGGCCGCAGGCACGGTACTTGAATGAAACCACCAGACTCAGACTCGCCTGCAAAAGCAATCTATCAAAACTTGGTCAAGTTGTGAAAGAACTACACGCAGCAAATGTGGGAAAGGAAACGGTCAAAAGAACTTGCGAGGAACTTCACGTCGATGTTGTAATTGCATCGACTGCATTGCGGTTTAATTTCCCGCAGTCAGTTAACACACGCCCAACTTTGCATTTTCCCAATGAAAAGCCCCTTCGCCATGTTACATCACTACTGTTCAGGAAAGGCAATTCTCAAAGTTCAAACGCCATAACACTTAGATGACGGAGAGCTGTGCTCACAGTCGACCCCAGCGCCTCATAACTCCTCTCTCTATCTGCACAGATGCCAGTTACAAGGCCCGAGGACGCAGGGACCCTACAGGAAACTGTTGTCTTTAGATTGCGGACAGAAGACAGCAGGTCTGGGCATAAACACAACAATGCATGCAAAAAACTCATAACATGCTGATGATCTTACGCCAACAAGCATAACATCATCAGACAAGTGGACCTTGAAGCAGTCATGAGATTAGGCAGAAAATGCGTCATGAGATGTCCAGCCATAACTGAGTACAATTCACAATGTTCAAAAAACAAACAAAAAAAAACCCCCCAGAAATGTGTGCAAACCCACATTCTGAAAGAATATTTCCAAAAAAACTTTGGGACTGGGTTAACTTAGATCAGTGTTTTGCTATACTAGACCGATTTAGGATACGGATCGGAGGACTGTAGATTAGTCTGGGGTGGTGTTACGCGTACAGGAATGAAGACTTCGAAGTTTATAGATTTATTACAGAGAAGAAAAAAAAAACTTTGATTCCCTTCTCAAGCAGCATGATGTGTGTTACTGTGTGTGGAAGGAAAGGGGCCATGTAGAATGAGAAATACTAAGATAAACCCACCCACAAAAAAGAAAAAGATAAACTGCAATAGTTTGGCGGCCTGTCCAGGGCGTATTCCTGCCTCTCGCCCAATGCATGCTGGGATAGGCTCCAGCACCCCTCGCGACCCTGCTCAGGATAAGCGGGTATAGATAATGGATGAATGGATAGATGGATATAAAGACAAAGCACACATCTGCAAAACATTCTAAAACCACACAAACTCAAAAATATATTTTTCAGATAATTCTACAGTGGTGATATTTGGCTCCTTAACTCTAATGTTCATTGTTCATTCATAAAATGTCCCAGTGGACCTGGATCTATCAGGCAATGTCCAAACGGCAAAGAATCATGTGCGTGACTATATTTATTATTCTTCAAACACTTGCACAGGAAATAATCTTTTGTTTTTTTGTTTTTTCGGTCCAACAAAATGGATCAATATGCCAGTCAATTATTGTGCACGAAGCGTATTGTAGATGAACAATGAATCCTTTCCAGGTAGGAAATAAGAGCTGCCCATAAACCCCATTGAGTCCAGAGCAGGAATGCACTTAATCTGAAAAGAGTACGGGCGAAATATTCAAATCCAGAGACCAGAAAGGGTAGCCATTACCTGGCTGTGCTTGAACATGCTGTTGTTTGCCTTTGACTGTGACTCTTTGGCCAAAAAAGTGCCACCCCGCCGCCACCACCCCCCCCCCCCCCCCCCAAAAAAGAAAACCCTTGTGTAACATCAAGGATAAAGGACTTACCATTCCTTATATTCTCAGCCTTATGCGCACATGATGTGTATGTGTTTGTGCACATGCGTGCATGCATGCAAGAACATACCTATATTTTGAATTCACATTTTTTAAAAGAACACATTCTTTTGTGTATAGAATTCATCTGCATTGTAACATGAAACTTTTTTTTTTGGAACTGACACAATAAATCAAAAGATTAGTACACGCAAAAACAGACAGCAACACTATAAATATTATATATAAATAGTATAGTTACAAGTGTTAGCAGAACTGGCACTGGAATTATGATTATGTAAAGGAAGAAAATCCCATGAACCTCATCGTTTGATTTGAACTTCACGCCATACAACCCTGCAATTAGTAATTCTGTTGCGCCCCCTTCTGGACAAATGTAGGCGTGAAACTGCAACTCATTTACCATGCGCAAGGTGACGCAGTACGTAATTTCCTTCAGCAAAATTGATCTTACAAACGATCGCCATGGTCATAGTATTAAAATATGCGATGCCGGAAACTGCCTATGTTAATATATACTTGATTGCATGCAGTAGGGCAGCCAAAGGAAAAGCTGGCAGCCACAGGCGGCAGTGTAGTATAAAGGGTTAAGGAACTTGTCTTGTAACCTAAAGGTCACAGGTTCAACTCTGCCAGTGTTCCCCTTGAGCAAGGTACTTAATGTGCATTCCTTCAGTATATATCCGTCTAAATGGTGTGTGAAAGCCGCGTAAATCGCTCTGGATAAGACAGTCTTCTAAATGCCTGCAACGTAATGGGGAAACCAGTTTTTGTTGCTGACGTGGCGTCCTGGAGCCTATACTCAGTCTGCTGAGCTGGTTCAGGCTCTCCAGCGTGAGGGTGAGGCCTACGCGGCTGCAACAGGCCTAGCATTGCTAAGGGAAGGGAAACTGAATGCCTTGCTTGCATATTCTGTGTCTGTTGTTATACTGGGGTGGCGGCAGTTATGCCACCCGCTTGGCATACCTGTACAGCACCGAGAGTTTGGCGTTTTTAAGGGTTTCCCCACAAAAATAACTGGAATGACTGCAGACTCTCAGCCCTTAAGGACATTAACTTCTCTACCTTCCGAGCTCGTATAAACACACAATTTAGATTCACACGTCCACACAATAAACTGGTGGACGATTCTTGGGTTTGGGCGAATGCCAGGAGAACGCTACCTGCCCAAACGCAGTGTGTACCAACTGTAAAGTTAGGTGGAGGAGGACTAATGATATGGGGCCGTTTTTCATGGTCTGGGGCAGGCCTCTTGGTTCCAGTGAAGGCAAATATTTATGCTACAGCATGCAATGACACTCTAGACAACTGTGTGCTTCCCACTTTGTGGTAACAGTTTGGGGAAGGCCCTTTCCTGTTTCAGCATGGCAATGACCCCGTGTGAAAAGCAAGTTCCAATTAAAAAAAAAAAAAATGGTTTGCCGAGTTTGGCGTGGAACAACTAGAGGGGCAAACTGATGAGGCAATCAGTAGGGAACATTGCCCCAAATAATTTTCTACATCATTTAAAAAGGCTTCCTCTTCATCTCAGAAATCGAATTTAATTTCAATTTTATACTCCCTTTGATATAAATGATAACAATCAGAATCAATGTTTTATATATCTATGAATGCTCTCTATGAATAAGAAATAAGTTGTTAAAAAAAAAAAAAAATACATCTGCCTACATAAATCTGATGTCCTGAAATGTTCTGAAAAGATCAAATTAATGGCTAAGAAAACATCAAAGCAAAACATATAAATATAAAGAGGAAAATGAGGAAATCAATACAGCCTACAGCAGTGATCATTAAAATACCGAAACCGAAATATCTGGCCAGTCAGTGCCATTAATCAATCAATAAACTGAGCTATCAATCAGTGATATGAAACACAGCGGGAGCCAACTGTTGGTTTCAGTGGCCAGATCTGAGCATATCCGGTCCGGTTAAAAAAAAAGGGAAAAAAAAACAATCTGTTCAAATCCACTTCACGCCACGGTGAAGACAGCGGGAAGTTAAAGTGTCAACCAAGTTCCTTTCAGTACATCAGAGCGGAACAATGGGAGGCCTTTTCCGAAACCTTCCACGCCTGCAGCTGAGAATGCTACACAACTGGTTTGAAAGTACACTTGCCGTGCGCTCGGACCGTGACGCAGTCAGTAAACACGCGTGGGGGAAATCCCCATGTCACGGTTTTTTTTTTTTTACCAGGCGCTGCTACTCCTTTAAGAGATCGGGACTTCCTGAAACGGTATTGCCATATGAAATAGACGACAATATCGCATACACAAGAAGAGGGTAGCGCAGACTTTCTTCGCCGAAGAGGACCGTTTATCCACCAGGTAAGAAACAAAATGTTGCCCATCGATGTAGCTACAAGGCAAACGAAGTAAAAAATAATGTAAAAATTCAAGGTTGGCGGTCTGCGTAAGACGCACCTTGAGGCAGATCCTTAACGCTGTTATTCTAGCCTATAGCTAGACGGCGCCCTCGAAACTTAGTATTGCCCTGTCGTCGGGAATAATTTTGGCGATACACGAAAACAGATATCTACTTTGAGGTAACTGTGCTTTTTAATAATGATTAACATTTGTATAGGTTTGATAAGTCTGCGTAGGCGTTGCCAGGTAGTCTGTGTTGATACCGGGATGACAATCGGCAGCGGCGAACGAAAGTGGTAGTGTGGGCTAATGGATCTTTGCTAACCTCGTTGAAATGGTGTGTTAATTATTGACAAGATATTGCGTCCTCTGTTTTCAATCTATACATTCCTTTCTTCTAAACCTTAGGTGGTGATAAAAAACGAATTTCGTCTATTTTTGGCCGCTGGAAGTCAAGCTTCTGTATGCTGTATTGTTGCGGAAGTAGCGACGAGGACAGCGTGAACGGAGAGAAAGCGTTGCTGAACAGGCAGAGCGAGGGAGAGACCGCGAGCGCACGAGCAGAACCGGAGATGTACGGAATGTCGGGCATACCCGATCTTCTCCCGCCGGCGAGTTCCCTGCAGCCCGCTCCCGTCCACGAGCAGGCCACGGGGAATGGGCTGGGCGGTCAGCTAAGCTTCGACTCTCCACGGAGGAGACAGCGGGCTCCAAAATTAGGACTAATCGGACGCTCGAAGAAAGGTGAGTGCGGCGGGTCACGGAGTAGCTCAGAGTACCACATACAGCAGCATTGTGCTGCTGTATGTCGGTGCAGCAATCTCATAATTAGGGGTTGAAGCAAGAGATCAGTAATGGTACCCGCACTTTATTTTAATGCTATCTGTTCATCGTAGGCTATTGATTAATTCATGAATGATAAATTATTTAGTGGTTGTATTAATGGTGTAGAGAGCACACAGTCACTCCAAATGAACAGTAGCCTAATCATACGCTAAACGATTTGAAGACATTACGTGCACTAGGTCTAATCCTTTCATCTCTTTTTTTATTTTTACAGTGGTCATAGAAGATGAAGACTTGGACGACATAATGAACAACAACGGGCAATTTTCCGTTGCCCTCAACTTCTCACCTGTCAACTGAATGAACAACCACAGCTTCTATCGACCCTCTCTGCGGGGCCAAACCTTAAACCGCTTTTTCTCACGTGAGACCTCTGCAAAACACAAGCCAGCGCGAGTTTTATCCAAATCTTTATGAAGCGGAAGTCACATTTCCGTGTCGCGACATAGATCTGCTTAGAACGCAGTCTTAACACACTGCGGCGTTTCCTACTGCATGTATTTCAGCTGTATCGTTTAAAACAATGTTTCTCAACGCCCCTGTGTATGCTGGTTTTTGTTCCAACCGCAGTAACAAGCTCTCTATTGTAACGAGCTGGTAATTGTTCTTAATTAGACATACATCTATTGAAGCACCATACACTCTTAAATCCACCTTATGCAAGAAATAGCAACGTATGCCCTATAAATAAATGTCCCATATTCACATCCCAGCGTTCACTGTGCTCTATGTGAGCTACTATACGGCAGACAATTCTGAACATATGTTTAATTGATTCAATTACAAACTGGCAGGTGAAAGCAGGTGGCTCCCTCGTGCTGAGCGTGTGGAATCCTGAAGCCATCTGTGTGAAATGAACGGAGTTTGCTGACAGCAAATAGTAAAACGTGCGTTGTGTTGAAGTAAACGTAACCACGCAACTATGGTAGAACTTAACCACATTTTCAGCAACCTTAATCGATCAAGAGATGATGGGCTTTGACAAAAAACCAGCATACACACCCGGTCCGCAGGGTTGAGAAACGCTGGTTTAAAATACTATTCGATCTCGCTGTCGAGGAAAAAATAGAACTGGATCACTAGTGTACTTTAGCTTCTGCAATGGAAACCTGGGGGAAAGCGTCACGCTTTACTTTATGGTGGCGTTGAAACTACTGAAGGGCTCAGTGCACAAACGCATCACAGCTGATTAGGAACATTATTATAATTTCACAATATTTTGTGTGTGTGTGTGTGTGTGTTTTTTGTTGTTGACGTAATCTTATTGACGAGGATGACGTAAATGTCCTGAGTGGCTCGATCTCAGCACGCGCAGCTCATAGCTGATGAGACACGTCTGTGTGCGGTGATGAAGATACGCGAAAAGCTACACTTAAATAACTTCGTTCGGAGACATTAGCTAGTAAACCTGTTGGGATATTTTGGTCCAGAACGTGTACGTTTACATGGGTAAAGAGCTAATTTGATTATAAAAGGACCGTAAGGTTTTTCTAACCATTTATATATATATTTATTTCCTTTATAAGGCTCACTGTGCGCGAGTATAGCCTGTTGTATCTTTACGGTAACACTTATTCTTTAAAAAAAAAAAATGACATTTAAGCTTGTGTAAAATATTTATTTACCATATTTAAGGTATAATATACACAATATACATTTTACAGTAGCTGTGCAAGTTGGCCAAATCAGAGCTTAAACCAAGCATTCGTGTTTACGGGTCGTACCTCTGTGGAGGTGGGAAGAAGTACATTGATTACAACTTGCGGTTTGTACCGCACGTGCATGCATTTTAGAGACGAACATACGTTCATGTTCACTGCAGTCGATGTGCGCTGGTTTACGCGCCCCATAAATTGTTGCCAATCCTGCATTGCAAAAAAAAAAAGAAAAACTCGCTTGGTGAACCTCAAAACGTTAATATAGACAGTCATCAGAAGCAGGACTGCGTTATCCAAAGGTATATTTTGTGCATTTCTCCAGTGATACACATATACTGCATGTTCGCTTTTGTTGGAAAATTTAAAGAAAAATATTGAACGTCTTGTGTACGCTACTTATGTCTCCTAATCGCTATAAATATCTACATCTGGTGACATGCTCATTAAGTCGGTTACACTGTGCAGCTCCTCAGTTTGCAATTTAAGTTGACGCTGAAAAAAAAAAGACATATCACGAGGGTGTTTGGAGACAATCGACGTTTCCGAAACAGCTTACTTGCTTGCTATTGAGTATAGGCTACACGTTTCACGCAAGTTTTACAACTTGTATACTCAATAGTAAGCAAGTACGCAGTTTTGGACACGGCCCAAAACTGCATGGATTTAATAAAATATTGCAACGGATGGAGAACATATCTTTAATCACACAGACAGATCACACAGTCAATGTTCAAGTAATGGGTTAGATTGTATTGGGTTTTTTACCAACTGAAAATATTTTGATGCCATTTCTCGTCACCTGAATCTTGACTGAAAGTATGCTGTTTCTGTCTTGCTGTGAACAGCGTAATTTTGAAACCAGTCGACAGATGGCAGCAGATTCACAGGGATATGAATTCGCTTTCTGTATATGCATGCAATGTTACTTTCTGTAATGACTGCGTTGTTGTATTGGAATGGTTCTAAAATGGGTTTGATTAAAATTGCATTCGTTTTGACACTCGTGTCCATTTTTGGGCGGGGGAAAAAGAAATCACCAGCTTACACACACACCTTTGTAATCATGTAGTGAATTTAATGTCACGTACAAGGCTCCCTTAAATATAAAACAAAACGGTTTCAAGCAAATGTGGCATTTCATAGTTTTATTATTAAAAACATTTTTGCAAATAAAAGTCAGCAAAAAATGGTGCTACGACACATTGGAAGGAGTTGATCTGAACTTTTACATTAAAACATTAAAACTCCCACCTTAGCTCTTCAGCCATTATGGTACAAACATTTTTTTAAAAAGGGGGGGGAAGAGATGCAGAATTAAATTGTTTTCCAGTGTTTTAAAAAATAATTTAAAAATCTCAGATCGGCATTCCAACGTGAAATACAGGACAAAGGCACAATGTGTGTCTGAGGACAAAGGTCTACTTAAGTCAAAAGGGGGGGGGGGGGACCAAGGATTGTGCAACTACAGTACAAGAACATTACTCCCATTGGATCAACACTGACCCCATGAGTAACAGATGGTGGAGACAGGGGCACACACTCAGAAGCTGTACTCACTTCTACTTCATGGCTATGATGTTGGTTACACATTATTTGTTGGCAGGGGAGGGGGAAGAACAGTTGTTTGAAAGGAAAATTACATTCACTTTTTTAAAACAAAAAAATATGATTGATAATCACAAACAAAATCATGTAATTTCTCTCGACTTGGGTGGGTATAGAAATGTGTGGCAAAGAAGCCAACCAATTACGGATGAACAGCGTGAAAGATGCCCTGTGATTGGACGAGCTCAGCGCTGCAGATTCACAGTGCAGTCGTCACACTGGTGCATTAGTGACACGCTGCCCTCTGGACACAGCCAATCAGGGGCGTACGAACGCAAATGCCCTGATGAGTTAGTTACTCCCTCTCAACTCCACCCTGAGATTAGAAACTGCACCCCCCCCAACCCCCTGGCTGGGCCCCCCAACATTTTAAACCCAAAACTGAAAATGGGCCATTTCTCCCATTAGCGGGGGTAACGTCAGCACGTCGGAATCATGATGCAAACAAATGCTAAAAAAAAGGGTATAATTATTAACATGGAATGTGTGTAGAGGAATCGTCCCAAAAGATGAGTGAAGGAGGGTTAAACTGAAGAAAGAGAAGAGAGGGAGGTACAGAGGGGCCGGAGAGGAGAAAGGAAAGAGGGGATGGGTGAAGAGAAGAGGTGTACGAGAGAAAAAGCAAGAAGATTGACCTGGAGAGACGACCAAAGTGGACTGAATGAGGAAGAGGAGTTCGAAGATGCAGACACAAGCACTCGGGAAGCATTCTCAGTCTAGGTATAAAACAAGTCCTTCAGGAGGGGCGTTTCAAAGTAATGTACCCCAAAAATGAAAAATCAGGACCAGTGTGATCGTCACATGAAAAATAAAAAATATGAAATAAAATAAATGCCTTCATGGAAGAGAGAGATCGACAGCATACTCTGAATCAAAAACAGACCAAATTGGGGACCAAATGTTTCACAGATAACCCCCATTCATGAAGGCGGTGTTTTTTCCCCGTCGGCATGCCGACGAAGGGGAGACCAGCGGGGGGGTGGGTATGGAGGGAGGGGGGCTCGCTCAGACGTACTCCTTGGCACTGCTGGGGGGTCGGTTGCTAGCCACGGCAGGGTATTTGGACACCTGCTTGCTCCTGGGGCAGGAGGCGGCCAGCATGGCCCCCCCCAGCACGTCCAGGAACGAGCCGGCCCAGGCGATGAAGATGGCCGCCCCGAACTCAAACCTGCGGGGAAAGAGAAGGGGGGGGGGGGGGGAGAGGAGGAGGGGCAGAGGGGTGAGGACAAAACTGATAAACTCCTACAGGATCAAAACTCCACCCCTCAAAGGAATTCTCTGGCTGGCTCACAAACAGGAAGCGTGTTCATCACATTATAATAATAATAATTGGGTGAGGTGGAGGGCAATGCAGGGGTTATAGGGGTTCAGTTGGAATTCAGTTTTATCTGAACAGTGCTGTTGACAGAGACACTCTTACAGGCTCTTTACAGGAAAAGCAAGCAGTTGAAGAGGGGGGGCGGGGGGGGGACTTACTTTGTGTTGACGGGCGTGAAGGGGTTGTAGAACGCTCTGATGACGTCGTGGGCAAACCAGGAGCAGGCCACTATCGCACACAGAGCTGGGGAGGACAGGGGTGAGATTAACTGGGGTTTACAAAAAAGGAAGCCATTTTATTCAGAGAACTGGCACGGGACAGCCAGAGCTACAGCTAATGCCATTACCGTGTAATCTACCTCTCTACGGTTTATTAAGAGGAACTGATGGGTAATCTCAGATGTGTGCACCCACAATGAACTTAAAGTCCTTTTCAAAATCAGCTTTTTCCATTGTACATAAAGGACATAACAGAATTATAGACACAAAATAAAAACAACCCCCCAACCATCCCCCCCCCCCCCATGGCAGTACAAACTCACCCCCCACCAGGAGGACGATGCCCCCCGTCATGGCGATGCGGGACTTGCGCACTCTGTCGTCGCCCCCGCAGTTGGTGCACTTCATGCCCATGCACGCCACGCCCAGCCCCGCCACCGACACGATGATGCCCACAATCATCAGGGCCCGGGTCGCCTGGAGAGCACCTGAGGGAGAGAGGGAGAGAGGGAGGGAGGGAGAGAAGGAAGGAGAGAAGGACGAAGGGAGGGAGGGATGGAGGAAGGGAAGGAGAGAGTGAGGGAGGGAGAGAAGGAAAGGAAGGAGAGAAGGAAGGAGGGAGGAAGAGAGAGAAGGAAGGAGAAGAGGGGAGGGAGGAGAGAGAGAAGCAGAGAGAAGTTAGTTGAAAAAGGTTAGTTTAACACGGTTCTCCTTGAGCTTTCAACATCTGTCAAACTCAAAAAATCTCCCTGATGGAGTCACCTGCACAGGAATGCACATGCAGACCAGAGGCAAATGCACATGCGAACGTGTGTACACACACGCTTCACACACAGAAACACACAACACACACTAAAAAACCAGAGGCACATACAAGATTTGGGACAGTCACACAAAACTGTAATGCATAGATCAGGGACATGTACACCCAGACCACAGGGACACAAATTTGGTAAACACAGGACGACTGGAGCACGTTTGTCTTCCATCTCAAGAAAATTGATACCATCATACTCAACCGCTTAGAGTAGAATGGTGTTAAACCAATGGATTATATAGTACAAAACAAATAGTTTGCACACAATAAGGCTGCATGAAGTTGCTTATACAGCAGTGTTATTGATTTAGGCCCATAGAAGCAGGGGAACACAGAGGTTTTTTGGCAAACACCTTCTTCAGTGTGTGATGACACACTAAACCACAAAGAAAAACCTTAAAAATCTGGGCCTAGAAATTGAAGAGGAACTCTGCAAACAGCATGTGAATCGTGATAAACGATCAGGGTCAACAGAAGCCTTTCAAAGCGCAGCGGATTTACCTTTATTTGCCAACTGAACCAGGAATTTACAGACTACGCCTAGCAGACATGAAAGGTCTTTTGGTTAAATGAAAGGTCTTTGTCAGGGAGGGTATTTTATTTTGCGAATCCTGGAATGAAGAGAAAAAAAAAAAAAAAAAGCAGCTTCATCTGTTCTTTTGTGAAAGGAGTCACTGAAAGTGCAGTGGAGGGATTTCAATTTATCACCTCCCCCCCCCCCGCCCCTTCTCCTCCCCATAAAAGGGGGAATCTGTGACCGGGGGAAGCACGGGGGGGGGGGGGGGGGGTTGGGGGACTAAGGAACCGGTCTGTGCCAGCATGTTCCGGTGCTCACAAAGCTCCACAGCCCACAGGAGGAGGAGGTGAAGGAGGAGGAGAGAATGATTCCTCCTGTAGCATTCGAACACAAAAAGCTCATTGACCGTGAATTCCAAAAAGGGGCCTGTTCTCTCAACCAGAGAAAAAAAAAACCTGCTGTTCTCTCCAGCTCCCACTCAACTTTTCACCTTCCAAGTCAGGTGCCGTGCGGTCCAAACTGGTTTGAACCGGAAGCTTTCCGAAAAGGGATTTTTTGGCCGCCTTCCCCCGCCCCCATTGTTAGCTGGAAGTACTGGTCGGACTGTAAAGCACGCAAGCTGGTAGGCAGTTGCCGGGACATTTTGGAGTCGCATTTCGCACCGCTGGGGTGGGGGTGTGACCGGTTCCCGTCCCCTAACTGGACGAGGGGGGGGGGGGGGGGGCAGGCAAGTCGGTCACACGCACACAGGCTTGCTTCCGTTGCCGCGGTAACCCGCCATGCCTCGCGGGCGGAGACGAAGAGGCCCTGGCACCGCGGAGGCCCATCCGTCAGCGGGCACAAAGACGCTGCCGTCGGCGCGGAGGCCGGGCAACCACTGGAGCAGATGCCGGAGTCCGCGCCGGCGCCCCGTTCGCTCGACCAACTGCCAAAACGTCTCCCCGCGCAGGGTGAGCTTACCACCAGAGCTCAAACGCTGCCCCCTTCTAAACGACTGCCTCCACACCTCTGCATTCCCAGCATGCAATACTTGTCATTTCTGATGAGTAATGTTCTTTGTAATGTTTTTTCAAAACTCTAAGTCAGGGTTCTAGAACTCTGGTTCCATTTGCCAGTAGTGACTGTGACATCACCATTGGAACGTTCAGTTACGAACATTCTAATCACATATTAGAATGTCCGTAACATATTAACACCATAAAAGTGTTAATAAAAAGCATTGCGTTATTTTGTCGTTTTTTGCTGTCATTGTAGTTCATGACAACCTGCCCGAGGCTCACTTCCTACCCGTAGTCAAATTGACATTTACAGAATATTTTAAAACATATCGGGGGGTTCTGTGGATGTACTCACCACAGCAGAGACCTCATTTTTGCACCTTTCATAAACACTAAAAAAATAAAAATAAAAAAAAACCATGGTACTATTAAAATTTATCTGGTAGCGAAGCATAACTCGTGACATCCCTTTTTGAACAACACAGCGGTAAATCCCCGAAAGGATCCTAAGCACTGTATAAACAAATTCATTTGTAAAAAAAATAAAAAATCCAGTTCACAATCTTGTAAGTAATATTGACACCGAGATAAAGCAAAAAAAAAACAATTAATGTTTATCAGGGGCGCTGATAAGTAACACAAACACTGATATGCTGTTATAGCGGTCGGCTGCCTGCCTGTACTGCAGCATGAGGGCTCCTGGTCATCCCTGCCTGCTGTACGCTGTGGTTTAGTGGAAAGACACCTTGTTCAAAGGCACACTGCCTGTGCCAACTGGAGTTCCAGCCCACAACCTTTCAATCCTCACCATCTACACACACACACACACACCAAACAAACACACACAACCCAACACCCACACCACCCACCACACAACACAAACACAACACAACAACACACAACACACCACAACACAAAACACCACAAACACACACACACACAAACACACCACAACACCTCACACACACACACACACACACCCACACACACACAACAAACCACACAACCCACCACAACACACACACACACACACACACACTCAGTCACGTCAAATCAAATTATTTATACAGCATATTTCATAAACACTTGTCGCAATACGCTTCACAGACAACCCTGGCCTGAGCTCCCACAGAAGCAAGCCTAAGGCAACAGAAACCTTGGAAAGAACCAGACTCAAGGGTGCACGAGACAAAAACAAGTAGATCGACCTGGAGAGACAACCACAGTGGACTGAATGAGGAAGAGGAGTTAGAAGATGCACAGGCACAAGCACTCTGGAAGCGTTCTCAGTCTAGGTATAAAACAAGTCTTTTCAGGAGGGGCATTTCAAAGTAATGTACCCCATATTCACCCTCTCACTCACTCAGTCACACTCAAAACTTAGTCACTCTCACTCAGAATCACTGACCCACACAGTCACAGTCACCCTCTCACTCAGAATCACTCACAAACTTAGCCATGCTCACCCCCTCACTCAGTCACACATCCTCTTACTCAGAATCATTCACAAACTTAGTCACACCTCATATGAGTCAGTGTAAACGACTAAAAGCATTCCACACATACCAGTGCTAATTAGAACAGGAATCAACCCAATTATAAATATTCCTTGCCGGAATCTCCCATGGCTCAAACCAGGCAGCCGGAAACCTAACCCTCATTGTACAGAGTGACAAGTGCCGTGTCCGGTTTTGGCAAGTAGGGCAGGCGTGTGAGTTACTGGCAAACAAGCAGAACTTCAGCTTAGAGTTTAAGTTCAGGAGTACAGCAGTCATATCTGCAACCAAGGTACTCTTCCCCGAGTTTCTACAGTAGAGACACACAGTGTTTATAGATAATACCAATACAATATTAAGAAAGATTTGATACACTCCAAAATAAACTCATTTGACTGGATAATTTCTCGTTTAAAAAAAATCACAGCCAAATACTACAAACAGCTTGTGAAAAGGTCATGGCAGAGACATAACGCTTTGAGCTGTCTGTGTGGACACTGATTCGTTTGGAGGACAAACAATATTTCTACAATGGATAATATCAATAAAAACATTAATCCCTTGGCTGGGTGTCTCATTTTGTTAAGGTCTTACTGCAGGACATACGTACGTCCCATAGTCTCTGATACTGAAAATGAACTGTGCCAGTGCAGGCTGTGGCTGGCAGTGCTAAAAATATATTAAAATAAATAATAATAATAATAATAATAATAATAATAATAATAATAACGATAATAATAATAATCAGGATCTAAGTCACCTACAGAAAGCAGCCTGCCAAGCATATGAATCCAAAATATGTGTGGACTATAACTCTGCAGTGGGGGATGCTTGCACACAGTTGAGATCCCCCCCCCCCCCCCAGACCCACACTGTTTAACCCAGACACATACTGCAAAATTTCTTCTTTCAAATTTAAACAAAAAATTTTTTTTAAAAGCAAGGTGTCCTCTTAGAAAATGAAATCAGTGGGCTTGAACAGGGCACACAGCCGCGATCATTGTGATGTCATAAAGGAAGGTTCCCCATCAAAGAAACAGATCCGATCTCCTGGCTTGCCTCCAAATGTTGCTGTATGGAACGTCTCGTTGGAGAGAGCCGTTACTATGGCTGCTGATAAGCCGACTGTGTACAGTGAGGCTCAAACGCATTGCCTGCTGCACCCCCAACACGGGCCTACAAACAGGACCAAACGTGCTTCAAAGATTGCCGCTCATTTTTTTTTTCCCCCAAGCTGTTTAGAGTTAAACATAGCATTTGCTTCTTGAACATGCCCCTGGCAAGATGAGGGCACCAGGCTGCAGGCTGGGTTGGTAGCCTGATATTCAGGACACAGCCCTGTGGGACATGCAGTACATAGTCTTCGTGAAACGGGTGCAATCAGGGTCCGATAAAACACTCAGAGCTGACGCCTACAGGTGGTTCTTAAAAACAGACCATTCAGTAAAATTTTTTTTAAAAAATCTGTTTCCTTCAATGAGTTTGCATTCCAAATCGATGCCTCATTGGTAGCAGAGAGAGAACTGACCTGTGCTCAGTGGTGTAGGGGGGGAGGAGCAAGGGGAGGGGGGAGCGGGGGGGGGTGGGGTTTGAGGGGGAGGAATGCAACCTGAGATTTCCGTGACCGAAAGGCAGGTCGGCTGGTTTCAGTCGACTCTCCCCGACCGGCGCACAGACACCTGACCCCAAACATCGCAGGTGTGCTTACTAAACACCACCGCCGCTCCTCGGTGCGTGCGTTTTGGCAACGCCAACGTTCCCGCCACCCCGCCCCCGCCCCCCCCCCCCCCGCAGTGTTCCGAGGGGGCGTGGCCTAGCACAGAGCGCACCCAGTGGAACCTGTCTAATCATTTCCGTGGCAACCGTAGCATGCTAACTTCACACAAATCAACTGGGGAGGGGGGTTGGAGGCTTCTGGGAACGTTGCATTCTGGGAAAATTGCATCAGGTGTTTTCCCCAAAGTCACAGAGATGCACACAAAGGCAGCCATCAGTGTAGCTCTCAGCCCAGCACCTGGCAGGGATTCAGAGGCTAACAGCTCAATATGCCATTATGTCTTACACGTTACTGTAGAGGTCAAATAAATTCACAAATGCCCTTGCCATTCAATTTAAACCGAGGAATAGATTCTAGAAGACAGGTCACAGTCACTGGGGTTTTGCTTTAAAAATTTAAAAATTCAAACCATCACTTCAAATGAGACTTCAATTCGACAAACAGACAATGCCTATTTATAGTTTCTACTGCATTATTAACGTGAGAAAAATCAGTTCTATTAACTATGCAATAGATAACAATAAAAAAGACAGTTTAAACATGGCTTAAGGGGATGAATACTTTAAAGTGTGTGTGTGTGTATGCCTCGGTGAGTGTGTTGGGCTCCAGCAGGAGAAAATAAAACGGAAGGCGTGCGTTTTTTTGTTTGAACCAAACACTCCTAACTCAATCTCTTTCGAGCCTTAAGTCTGCTTTACTATTCCAGCTATGTGTTGCCTCAGGGGTTTTTGTTTTGTTTTTTGGAAGAACACTTATCCCTCCCCACCTTTATTATGTGTAAAATAAAACACATTACCTATTGAAATAGTAGGTTATTTGCTTCAGTATTTTAAGTTGAGCATCTTAGTTAAGGGTACAAGGAAGTTGTTCCACCTGTGTACTGTCACAGTCCTTATACTGCTGCCATACTATGACGCACATAAATTATAAAGGTGAGGCGAATTCTTCTTCGAACCCTCTCAGAACCCGGGGGGGTTGGGGATGGATATTTACGAGAAAGAAACCACTGATTACTTCAGTCAATATCTATTGTTCCTGAGATATGCTCATTGTTCCGCAATAGCGTGTTTGCGTAAACATGCGGTTGAGGTAAACTAGCGCCAACGCAATCAGCATTAAAATACCCCATCTCAGATTACCACTCAATGTGGTGAGTTCGACGCAGCAGGCAACGCTACATATCAGAGGCCAGGTAAAACGTAATGTACAGGTGTACGGGTCCCGATCACCCCCACCATTTTTCGACCTTTACGTGAGACGCACGTGTCCATTAGCCTACTTCAAGGCAACTTTAAGCTGAGGACAAATTCCAAATATCAGGAAAATCCGGAAAGACAAGTTTAAAAAAATAATTAAATCATTTTTTAAAAAGCCGTTTAAAACATGACAAGCATTTGCACCCCAATACGCAGCGGGGTGCAGTGATCTCGTTAACCCGAACAAACAGTGCCGAATAATTGCAAAGCTAAACGGGCAAGTGGACAAGCAAAGGACACAGATACAACAGGAACGGCGACTATGCACAGGCTCTTGTTTAGCTCTGAAAATGCGACTTACTGTCCAGCTGCAGAATGGAGTCGTAGACTTTGCACTGCATCTGTCCGGTACTCTGAAAAGCGCACGACATCCATAGCCCCTGGTACATTGCCACTGCCGTGATAATGTTGTCTCCTATGTAAGCCGACATCTTCCACTGGGGAAGGATAGTGCCGATAATCAGTCCAATGACCCCGATGAGCGAGAGAGCAAAACCTAAAAGTTGAAGCCCGGAGTTGGCCATCTTTAAAACAAAAAATTTAAATACGTGTAAAAAAAATAAAAGGTATTTTGCTAGGTAGCACCAAGGGTCTTCACAAAGAGTCTTTTATCCCAAAGTTCTCTCGCTACACCTGTTGCCGGGAAAAAAAATCGATTTCCTTTCTTTTTATATTTTATCTTCAAGTTATCTTGGAGGGTACAAAAAGGACAGTCCAGTATGCTTACAATTCAGTAAATAACAGAACAACTACTCCGTTATATTTTCCTCTACAAAGTATTTCGTGTAAGATCTCCGGATCTGCTTCACCTGTTTGGCAAAGCCGCACCTTGAATATGTAATGAGAAACCCTCGGGGGCGAGCGTTTTAAATCCCAGTGAAGGGGGGGCGGGGGGAGGGGTCGCGCGCAGTCTCCTTTCCTTTCAAGCTCGTTTTAACTGCTGTAGTATCGTTACGTCACGCACTGTATCGGCCATCTATTTCCGAGACGAAGTGGGCTTCAACTGACGCTGCTCTTTTTAAATGTACGCGAACGTTCTTTTTTTTTCGGACTGACGATGGTGACTATTTGCTCGGGCACACAAAACGCCTACATAGCGGATCCACTTTCCCAGGCCATCCCTGCATGATAGCCACCTATTAAACTGCCAACCTTTAACTGCCAAGTGTCTCTATCCAACTTTCTGCCCTTGGCATCACATAACGTCTTTTTTTTTGTCGCAGTTATTTATCTAGTTAACCGGCAGCCAACAAAGCAGGACTTCTCATTCGTTTCCCCTTTCCGGGAAGTGATCTGCTTTTCCAAAAAGAGAAAATGTCAGTTTTGTATTTATTTATGCTGTTAAACCTGTGGAAGAAACGCAGGTTAGCCAATCGGTCTACAGGTTAATCCAAGTGTAGGCCTACACAGCTCCTGGATGGTTAGTCTTATGCTACTTTTTGTATCTCAGTGTTATATTTCTGACATCTCAGTAAGCTACATTAGTTCACACCTGTACTTGAACACACAAAACTCTTTAGGATACCTTTGCTGCCTGCGGCTGAAGCTGGTGCTTATAGAAACGTGAGGCAGAGATATGGTTGAGCTAATTAAATAATTAACTTGGCACAAAATCCTGAGATGGACCAACCTTTGTTTTGCCCCTGCATAACATAACAGGTGTCAACCTTGCAATAGGTTACAGGAGGTTATGTTTAAGAAAAACAAAAGAAGAATATTCTTTTCCTGCTTCACAGATTTACTAATGCCAAATCACTGGCATATGAAAATCCAACTGAATTTATGTATGATTCAGTTTTTTTCATTTATTTAAATTTTTTACATTGATGTGATAATAGCTCATTTAATTTAAGGTCTACATTTAAACGGTGCACTCACTGTGGGTAAGTACTGTTGTCTTCATGGCTACGCAGTTTCTCTGGGAGCGTAAATCAGACAGTCGTGTGAAAGGGCTTTTACAGTAACCAGTGTCTTTCTCTCCAAAGAGAGGCTCCCATGCATCTCTCTCTCTCTCTCTCTCTTTCCCTTCCCTGTAAATCAACAGCGGTTCTGACCTACATTTTTATGAAAGGGTGGCTGTACTCCAGACTGGGCAGAGTGGCAGGTTGATTTCAGTGTACATTCACATGTGGGCACCAAATATCTGACTGCAAAAATCACAACCGTATCTAATAAAGGTCTTGGATTTCATCAATATTTGTCCTTGACCTTGACTCACGATTACATGACTCGTTATAAAAAGCAAAAAAAAACAATAACAAACCTATTTACTTTTTTTTTGTCAAATAGAAGGGCAGAAGTTGAATAGATCTGGGCTAAAGTGCTCTTTATCTGTTCCAGAGGTGTGCTCCCGCTGTGGCTGAGGCTTCACCTCACATCGAACCCGGATCAGTCGAATGAGGCAACGGCAGCAGAGGAAATAAGACTGAATCGGAACAGCTGGGTCGGGTCAGATTGTACGGCGGTGGTCACAACAGACATTTGGAATTTTTTGGGTTTGATACGCCCTGGTGCTGGCGACGCTCCCTTGTCTCGGGGAGCGTTTTAATCGTTTGCTCTATTAACTGGGACCTCCTTGTTCTCCGAATCACATGCTTTGGTTGATGATTAACAGGAGACTCCCCTCCTCCAAAAAACAGGTGGTTTTGGAGTGAGGTGGAGAACAAACAAACGTGGCGGAACTCCAGGACTCTGCAGTTGGAGAGTCTCCCTGTTGTTCTGCGGACTTTGTGTAGTTTTTAACACGGTGGTGTCCACACGTGGACGTTGCGGCGCACGGTCGGCCTTGTCCACAGATGGACAGCCCATCAGGTTTGTACCACCTCGCACGATTCCCATGTTCAGCTGAGGTCCGGCCTCCTCAGTTGACTTAGTCCAGGGACGTCAAACTCTAGCCATGGTGGGCCGCAGTGTCTGCAGGGATTTCTGGGTTCCCGTCCAATCAGCAGCCAATCTTCAGGTCTTGAGCAGGAGCGCCATATGGGGGTTGAGGTTAGGACGATTCTGAGGGCCTGTGACTGACAGGGGCCCTAAAAAATTATTACGTGGCCTGTGGCGGTGGGGGCCCAACGTGATATCTTTTGGGCCCAAAATCCCTGGTGGCGCCCCTGGCCTTGAGAACAAGGTGTGCGGACTCTTCAGCACAACCGATGACTCAAATGCCTCCCTCGTGCCGAAACACACCGGCAAGCAACTCACCCCAACTAGCAGACACCAATTACAGTACACTAGCTCAATTCCGTTCGAATCCGCGCTGAAAAGAAGTGATCTTAGCCTCCACTTCTGAATGTCGAGCGTTGCCTGTCACGTACCGCACGGGTGATGTTCCTCCTGAGTGGCATGTTGTTTCACTGGCAGAGCTCTGCCCCCCACCCCACCCCACCCCACCCCAAAATGTACAAGATGTTCCAGTGGCCTCCTGCTCGTAGTGGGCTGAGGCAGCACTAAATAACAGGCCTGTGGATCTGTCGCAAAGGGGGCCCAGGGCAAGACTCGGGCCAACAAAGACCCCCATTGTATCTCGGGCAAACTTCTCCCATGCGCAAGGAATTTCGGGCGCACGGGGGGTTTCATTTCAAGAATGCTCCCGCCGACTGGCCCGGTCGCCCCTGGTTACGCGATTCATCTGGCGCCCTCCCCTCCGCTGCAGTGGGTCTCCGTCGGCCAAGCTGTCGCGCGCGCACAAAAGGATTCTTTTTTTTCGCGTAAACACACATTCGTCTTTTTCTTCACCAGCAATTACACAACGAGCAACAGGGGCGGGAAAAAAAGGGGGGGACTAGATCTGCTTTAAGAAAAAAAAAACGTTAAAAAAGCGGTCAAACACCCCTTGGTTTCTCCGCGGCTCCTCTTGTTTTTCGAGAGAGGGCGGGGCGAATGGAAAAGCGGGGATTACACGGCTCTCGTCCCCCTTGGGAGTCGCTGAACCGTCGCCAATAAAACATGCCACTCTGTGACTTTCCGTAAAAAAGCGGCTCGTTGTTAGCAGCGATTATGGTGCCCGCTGAAGGAGCGCAGACATTCCTCTGCCCTGGAGCCGTCTCCCGACGATTGCGCAACACCCTGAGCAAAAATATCATAGTTTTAAGTGAAATATTACTGAATTATTACATTATACTACTTGCTAATGTAATGAGACAAATTCAGTCGTTCAATTAACAGGTTTTCCTCAATGTGTTGTCGGGTTGATTTAGTTTTTCTGCCGACAAAGGATATCTGCATTCATCCTATTTACAAGTTTTGTTTAAAAAAAAGTTTTCTCTCCAATTTGGAATGATCAATTGTTCTCCCTCAAGTCACCATTTTGTCCTGGAGCTGAAACACATGCAGTCCCCTGATGCACTCACCTACAGTTTTGTGACTATTTTCCCCAGGACTGGCCACAAAGTACTACAGGAGACAGCTAGCGCTAGCAGTTAAAAGAGAGGGGCATGGCGCTAGCTGTCTCCTGTAGCACTGTGCGGCCAGTCCCGGAGAAAATAGTCACTGATAATACCGGGGGGCGAATTCACAATGCAGGATTACTCAGTTAGCTGGATATGCGCTGAGTAAAAACCAGAACCCACCCTAAATCTGGAACATGGCCTGAAGTAAAAAGCGCTGTTTCGGGTTTTACTCGGCCAGTTATCCAGCTAATTCAGTAAGCAAGCTTCATGAAACTGGGCCCTGGTGGCCTTTGGGCAGCTGGCAGAATGTTTGTGAGGAGCTACATGTAGCCCCAGGAACGCTAACTGACAAACACTCTCCCCATTTCTGACAAAATGAGACCAGCCGTGCTCCACCACTGTCCAGTCAAGGTCATGTATAGTGACAGTTGGTTATATAACCAAAGCTCATTCCTGTGACTACAGGGGTCAGGATGGTGACATGGTAACCGCAGCCTAGCAACCTTCACAGAGACTGCAGGGGCCGGCATGTTCTCATGAATGGACTCTTTACCTTATGGAACCAACATCTGCACTACTGTGACTCCTGCACTATGCCATAATGTACATATTGTCACAACATGTGCAATATAATCTACAACGTGCCAAATGACGTACATATTTCATAGCTTATACCAGCGTAAAGTCTGATTCTAGTTCGGATGCACCCCAATCATTACATTACAGGCATTTAGCAGATGCTCTTATCCAGAGAAACTTACACAACTTTTTTACATAACATTTTACATTGTAACCATTTATACAGCTGGATATATACTGAAGCAAGTTCAGTTAAGTACCTTGCTCAAGGGTACAACGGCAGTGTCCTTACCCGGGAATCGAACCTGCGACCTTTCGGTTACAAGTCCAGTTCCTTACCCACTGTGCTACACTCCGTCAATCATGATCCACAATTTACTTTTGTTTTCAGGCACTCATAAAACTCACAGATGAGAGAGCCCTACTGCCTCCATCCTAACAAAATCTTCTGACCGTTTCTCTTGCTCTTATCAAACACACATCCCTTATTTTTTACCGGCCATCAACGTTCAGGGCCTGTTCCTCACCTCAGGAACATCAGTAATATATGACTGAATGGTAAAAGGCGACATGGCACAGGAGGTAAGACCGATTGTCTGGCAGTTGGAGGGTTGCCGGTTCAAACCCCGCCCTGGGCATGTCGAAGTGTCCTTGAGCAAGACACCTAACTCCTAACTGCTCTGGCGAATGAGAGGCATCAATTGTAAAGCGCTTTGGATAAAAGCGCTATATAAATGCAGTCCATTTACCATTTTACCATTTAAAAGGCACCTCAGTACTTCTAATGAGGCCCACAGACCTGCGTGCAGTCACATGCGATGCTACAAGAGCTGTGCTCAAGCCCAGCCCTTCATTAGAACCAAGGCATTGCTCTGGAGATAGGCGTACTGTATTTCAGCCAATGAGTAGGGCGGTTGCTAGGCAGCAGTGTTCTTAATAACAAGGGCGAGGCATATACAGGAAGCGACAAAGCGGGAGGGCAAAATGAGACGACGAGGCAAGGGATCGCTGTCTCCCTGCTGAACAGTTTCAGATTCTCTGTCTCTGTGTCTCCCTTGTGGTGCATCACTCACTACTCTCTCTCTCTCTCTCTGTACTGCATATACAGTATTTGTGTGCGTTCCCTATGGTGTCTATGACTGCACAACAGATCCCCAGTATGCTGACAAAAGTGAACAACAAGATGAAAATGCCTGAATTTAGAGATGTGTGAAACGAAGGGAATCACGCGTCCCCTAGAATGGAGGAAGCCATTTTCAGACACCCACGCAGATAAACACTCACTAGTGTATGTTGACATTTAAATTCTTGACAATTGAAATGATAACCAAGAAATAATACAAGGTGCTTCTATGGCATCAGAAGCATGGCAGAGCTGTACAAAAATAAAAAAAAAAGAAGACAGTTGAAAACAGATATCTGTAACCTCTGAGGAATGATTACATTGAAAAAGTGACATCTAGTGGGACTTCATCAGACACATCAGAGTCCTGGGTGTTTGCGTCGAGCCAGCCGTGGGCATAGACACTCTTCGCTGGAGTTCAGGGCCGCAACCATCCCCGTGTCACACAACTCAAGTTCACGATGGGGCCACAACTACGTTCTTTGTTTAGCGCCATGCAAAACCCTGTGGCCCTCTGGTGTTACGATACAGAGAACATCAGCTCACCGTGAAGACCTCAACTTCCCCTGAACCTGCCGATGAGGAAGTGCGAACCATACCTACATAATATCATTAGAACAGAATCCGTGAATTTAAAGCTTTTTTTTTTTTTTTTTTACACAAGTGTGTGAGAACTCGGGGGAATCAAACAAGAACCTACAAGTCTGCAAGAACTTGGGGGGACTCAAACAAGAACCTACACGTCTGCAAGAACTTGGGGGACTCAAACAAGAACCTACAAGTCTGCAAGAACTTGGGGGACTCAAACGAGAACCTACAAGTCTGCAAGAACTTGGGGGGACTCAAACAAGAACCTACAAGACCTGCAAGAACTTGGGGGACTCAAACAAGAACCTACAAGTCTGCAAGAACTTGGGGGGACTCAAACAAGAACCTACAAGTCTGCAAGAACTTGGGGGAATCAAACAAGAACCTACAAGTCTGCAAGAACTTGGGGGAATCAAACAAGAACCTTATTCAGGACCCGTGACAACAGAATCAGTTTTACGCATCCAGGAACTCCTACGAGACTGGACTGGTGCGCATGCGGAACCACAACAGTCCATCTGCTCTTGGGACAAGTTAAACTCCTACATCAGCACGCAAAACACCACAGGCTTACAGCTCACAGGGGCGTAGTTGTGGTTGAGAAACTGGGGTAGTTATATAAATGCTGCTGGTCTCATGCCCAGGTAGTTCACGTTCGCTTTCTTCTCATGAAAAGTGCACACAGCACATTCCTGGGTGAATACACAGCGGTAGGCATGCACAGCTTAACAATGTGAGAGTACGAATGTGCAGTTGTGTGTTAAAAACCTCTGTACTGCCAGGACGCCAGACCACAGTGCCCTGCTGCCAGCGCACCCCCTGCCAGAGGAGCGGAACACACCCACGAATAAAACCCTCCAGACAAACACGGGACCGTGACGCCAGCGAAGCCGCGCCCCCCCCCCCCTGCGTTTCGGTGAAACAGTTAATTCGCGCAGGAAGTGACCCGAGAACCGCGAAAAAATCCGGCTGCACCCGCTCGGCGACGTCGTGAGCGGAAAAGGAACGTAACGAGGGGGGGGGGGGCAACGCGTCTTTCGAACAACGGGAGCCGGCGTTCAGCCGGCGACCGCGTCCCCACGGCCCCGCCCAGCGGCTAGGAGCAGAGGCTTCTGGGGGATTCCCTCGATGCACAGCCGGTAATGCGTGTGAGGACGTAAATGGTAAATGGACTGCATTTACATAGCGCTTTTATCCAAAGCGCTTTACAATTGATGCCCCTCATTCACCCGTTCACACACACACTCACACACCAACGGCGAAAGGCTGCCATGGAAGGTACCAATCAGCTCGTTGGGAGCAGTTAGGGGTTAGGTGACTTGCTCAGGGGACACTTCGACACGCCCGAGGCGGGGGATCGAACCGACGACCTTCCGACTGCCAGTCGACCGCTCTTAGCTCCTGAGCTATGTCGCCCCCCAGGACGTGTGGGTGGGGCTGAAGCGCGTGTCACCTGACAGTTCCCATGACAACCCATGAGCCAGAGAGAGCCAACGGGGAAGTCTGCCAACTCAGCTGGAACAGACCGATTATTGCACCTGCACTGTACAGTTCAACCACATTGAAAAATGCCTATTAAGCTCTCCATAGGAATGAGGCACTAGGTTAGATACTGTCGCATTCGGTTCGGTCCGGTAGAACAGATTGGTCTCGGCAACTCTGAGGACCGCCACCTTGATTTGGATTTGATTGCTTAACAAAATGTTCTCTC
The DNA here is from genome assembly GCF_018555375.3 of Anguilla rostrata. Lineage (NCBI taxonomy): Eukaryota > Metazoa > Chordata > Actinopteri > Anguilliformes > Anguillidae > Anguilla > Anguilla rostrata. The sequence continues at coordinate 4,522,735 of NC_057935.1, forward strand.
CACCTCAGCTGATGTGTGGTGAGCGTTCTGGTGCAAAATGGCCGCCGAGCATCGCCCAGGTGGGTGCTGCTCATTTGTGGCGGGGGAGGTGAATTCCCCCACATCACCGTAAAGCACTTTGAGTGTTCGGTTGGATTCACTCATTCATTTAAGCACCCGAGCCGACCGGCTAACGCAAACCCAGGTGTGTGTGCGTGCGCTCTCTCCACCGGACAGCGTCGCCGAGACCAGATCCGCTTCTCCGGTGGACCCGAACGCTCACACTCCTCCGCCACCAGAATTCAGCCAAAGGCTAATTCGGCTCGCACCGAGACAATGCTCCTCGTTGGGTTTCGGCACTGTTTACGCCACGCACCGATGTGACACCCAGAACCGGCGCACCTCCCTTCCGGGCGTGTGACGTAAATGGTGGCTGAATCCTGGCGGTGGAGCAGTGCGAGCATCCGGTCCACCGGAGGCGCGGATCTGGTCTCGGCAATACCAGATACCAAATCTCCCTTTTTTATTTCGTGGCTCATTTTTCTTCCCCAAAAAAAACCAGTTCTTCTTCCTGGCAGAAGGGCAGTAAAAGGAAGTGCTGCCATGCAAATCCCCAGCAATACATTTCCCTACGTTATCCCCCCCGTCCTCTCGGAGAATGACGCATCACCACGCCATCACAAGGCTCAGAGTCTCAGTGAGACTCGGTGTCAATTTCATTCAAAAGCCTTATCCAAATGTAACCTTCGGAGAACTACGTGAGGTCACGGAACTGAGTGCTTAAGCTCTACATAAACAAACTGCGCCGGTTTGAGAGTTAATAATCACCGGTTTTCAGATTCTTTCCTTATTGGTAAGCTGGGTTTCAGGCAGTGACATTGTTCACAATGACTCACAGCTGCGCACACACCCACACACACACACACACCCACACACCCACACACACACACACAAAGGTATATTAATACCTCCTATGAGAAGATAATTAACGTTAAATAACTTCCGTACAAATATTTGCGGTGTCTTGAAAGTGCCTTTCCTGGTTATCACCTTCTGAAGAAAACCCTCCAGTATATTTACGTTAACAATGCTTTGTGAACGAAAACATATAGATCTCATGTGCATTGTGCATATTTCTTGCATCACCGTTTGCAAGAAATAAGGTGGCACTGATTAATATTAATGTTGTGAGACATTCTCAGATTATTTAGTAGATACATATCAAGGTAGCACAATATAAAATATATCTTTATTGAAAATACTTGACAGTAGCTTCCTTAAATAACATCATTTTCAATTTGTATTCATAATACTTATAACTTCTATCATAGCTGAGCTGGTTCATGTGCGTGTGTACTAAGCAATACAACATTAGTGAAGGGCTACACAGATCATCTCCCCATTCAGCTCCAGAGGTCAAATAACGTGAGAATACTGAGAGAAAAAAAATGATCCGCTACCCTCTGCTGCCCTCTGGTGTCACAATTCATGAACTACACAACTGACTTCATTGGCATACAGCAGTGGCTCCTATTTTTTAAAGTCTCTGCTCCCAACACAGGCCCCAGAGATCCGTCACTCATTTTTACCCCAAATATCTTATTTCCCCTTTGGAAGGGCTGGGACCCTTGTGAACCACTGATGTACAGAGAACACTGGTGATGTTCCAGGGGTACCTGGGTGTAACTGAAATTATTTCCACGTACAGGTGCAGTGCTTGTACACACTTGTATACAATGTACTCGTGTCAACACGTCCCCTCGGGAGAGAATAAATGTGATGTAATTATATTGTGCATCGAAAAAAGAAAAAAAAAAGGTTTATAGACAAGTTTCCTCAGCCACGCCCCCCATTTCCACTTTCGGGCGCGGGTAGGCAAACAGCTTCCGGGCTAATTGTTTACCTAGCGTAAGGTGTTGTTACACTCCCATGGAAGTTTTCAGAGGGACACGGGGGTCTACACCCCCCCCCCCCACCACACGCCCCACCCTCATTCTGTGATTGTGATTTACCTCCCCCCCCCTTCTAAGTCCCAGCCTGATTTCCAGAATTTTCCCGCCAAACAGACTGAGCATTCCACTGCCCATGTGACTGACAGCCTCGAAAAAATGTGGCTTCCGATTAAAAAAAGCAGAGGGTTAAAAAAACAGAAACTAGCGAACTAACGTATTAAACTACCGGAAGATGAAAACACCAGTATCAAGTGCGAACCGAACCCTGTTGATGTCATAGCAGCAGTTGTATTTTCACTGTACCTCCATAAATAAATGCCACAAGTCAATAAAAGAAACAATCAATTGTCACGATATTGTTTTAAATGCTCTTATGCTAATGGATAATAAATTAGCTGCCTCTGGATAGCTGTATAATATTTAATAATAATGGTGCATATTCAATCTAGTGAGTCGGTCTCCTCATACAAGTTCTGATTCCCGAAGCCATTTTGGAAGAGATCTGGACTAATAGTGCTGAGAAGTTAATACTTTTGCATCTTAAAGCCTCATGCCTTGGCCACTCAAATGATCTCTTTGTTACAGCACTCGGATTGATCATTTCCAAAGGGAGGTCTGAGGGCATTTGAGGGCTTTCCAAGGAGGAGGTGCGCATTCCAAGCCATGGTTTGGAATGCGACTAAAGGTCAGCGCGGGAATCATGGGAAGTGTAGTCCTCTCTTCTTCTTGGCCGAGCGAATGGGCGGAGCCAGGCACTAGGCTCAGGCAAAGGGCTGGTCCGGGGTGTAGTTGAAGCTGGCGTCCAGGAACAACGCCAGGGTGCCCAGGGTGGTGATGACCACAAAGAGCCACAGGAACAGTCTGTCCACAACAATGGCGATGTACTGCCAGTCTTCTGTCATCTGCAGACACAGATGGATGGATGTCAGAGAAAGACTGAAAAACACAGGGGAGAGACTGGGGAATTCAGGAAGAATACATACAGGGTCTACAGACACACACACACACACACACACACACACACACACACACAGAACAGGGCCTTACGGTGCCGTCAGTGTCCTGTTTCCTCAGCTGCTCAGCTATGTAAGTGACAGCAGTGATTGCAGACTTCAGGTCTGGAGGGAGGATCAGGCAGTAGCTCTCAGTGTCAAAGTATCTCTGGAGCTGGACTGTACTGTCACTCCTGAGAGAACACAGACAAGAGAGAGACATCAGGACACACACGCACACTCATACGCACACGCACATGCACACACATACACACACACATGCACACTCATACGCACACGCACATGCACACACATACACACACACATGCACACTCATACGCACACGCACATGCACACACATACACACGCAGCACACACACACACATACACACACATGCACACACACACATACACACACATGCACACACACACACACACACGCAGCACACACACACACATACACACACATACACACACATGCACACACACACACGCACGCACGCACGCACGCATGCACGCACCCACACACGCACGCACACACGCACACACACTGATTCTGATTGGCAGCATCACATTCCGGAACATTTCCACCCACTGACCTTGACCCCGCTATTCCTGCCCGGAGCAGCTGAAATGTCTGCATGACATCCACATCCTGAACACCTGCTGAATCTCTCCTTTTACACACAACACACATCCATCCTGAACACCTTCTGAATCTCTCCTTTTACATACAACACACATCCATCCTGAACACCTTCTGAATCTCTCATCTCTCCTTTTACACACAACACACATCCATCCTGAACACCTTCTGAATCTCTCCGTTTACATACAACACACATCCATCCTGAACACCTGCTGAATCTCTCCGTTTACACACAACACACATCCATCCTGAACACCTTCTGAATCTCTCCGTTTACATACAACACACATCCATCCTGAACACCTGCTGAATCTCTCCGTTTACATACAACACACATCTATCCTGAACACCTTCTGAATCTCTCCTTTTACACACAACACACATCCATCCTGAACACCTTCTGAATCTCTTCTTTTACACACAACACACATCCATCCTGAGCACCTTCTGAATCTCTCCTTTTACACACAACACACATCCATCCTGAACACCTTCTGAATCTCTCCGTTTACACACAACACACATCCATCCTGAACACCTTCTGAATCTCTCCGTTTACATACAACACACATCCATCCTGAACACCCTTTCCTTTTACATACATTTACTGCACCTCCAAACACACATCCATCCGGACTCTGCCTCATGCTTTGCAATGCACACTGCATCCGTATCTCCTTTTCACATACACCTTTGAGTACTGCACTGCAAACAAGCACAGCATCTTAATATCTGCTTATTAACAGTCATTAAACGCGAGTTTCGCCAAAAGGGAAAAAAAAAAATTAATCAATTGCGTGAAGCACTTCAGCAAAATCCTTCTTCAGAATCGGAAAATTGAATTTCCAGTCATGAACGAGTGTCTCATTTGTAATTCCCAATAACAATACTCAGCAATGATTTAAGCATGAAAGAGCGATAAATGTGCACAAGTGTGTAATTAATTTTTATAACGTTTATTTTATGGGAACTACCAGGGCAGTGTCTGGGAGACAAACACTCACACACACACACACACACTCACACACGTTTGTATTGCTATACTTGTAAAGACTTCCCATTGACTTACCATTCGGTTAAGGTTAGGGTTAAGGTTAGGCATGTAGTGGTTGGGGTTATGGTTAGAGGTTACGGAATGAATGTAACTCTAACCTTAAGTCCTAACCCTAAAACAGCCTCTTGAACTTGTGGGGACACACCTTGCGTAATTTTCCTCATCTTTCTTTTCTTGTGGGGACATTTGGTTCTCACAAATATAGTCATACATGCCCACACACACACAACCATACACACACACACACACACACACACACACACACACTAGACCAACTTACAATGTAAGAGAATGTACAGTATGTGCCTAACTCTACCTGAGGGACATGAGCAAGAGTACCAGACCTGGCTAACATCATTCCCAGTCCAGAGAATGCGTATTCAACACCAATAACGCTCTAATGCTAGCAACCACACCAACAACACACAGCTGTGCTGTGATTCGATTCGCCACAGCAGCACCGCAGCTCCGACCAATCACGCGCGGCCCGGTCTGTTCGCACATCATGTACGAAGCCGAATTATTTCCTGGACTCTGTGTTCCCGTGGCGCGAGGCACCAAGCCACTCGCAGGGCAGAGGGCGCGGTCGGGCACCGTGAGGGGGTGGGGGAGGGGAGAGGGGGGCGTTGGCATCTCACTACGGGGCCGGTCGAGGTCAACGCCAGTCCAGCGCTGCGCCAAATTCCTGTCAGTAGAGTCAGGTTAGCGATTCCAGCCCATTTCACCGGTAGCTGTGAGGACGAGGAGTAGGGAGGAGTGAGGGGGGGGGGGGTGAGGTCTGAAGCTCAGCTATGTAAGCGCTGTGAATGTCTGCAATTCCTGTCACACAAACACAGAACTACACATACAGTACATACGTACACACACACACACACACACACACACCCACCCATCCACACACATCCATAGAAAGATGAACACAGACACATGCACAACCGCATTAAATTTAACATAGACGTGAGCACATAGACACGAGCACATGCACACATGCAAACACTCTCGCACACACACGCACACACACACACACACCGCACACACACACACACACACACACACACACACAGCAGCAGATTTGAAAGGACACCGCTCGCCCTCTAACGAGCTCTCTGACAGGGAGAGTCAGGCACAGGACAGAACCAGGTGCCCGTGTCCCTCTCAGTTTGAAACGGAGCAATTCTCTGGAGCAGCCCCCCCGCCCCTCTGTCCCCCCTTAGCCCCCCCCCGCCCCCCCCTCTGTGGGATTACTCTCTAATGCCCAAAGCAAACAGAGGGCCGGAGACTGGCGACTGTGCAGGGAGGGTCAGAGGGATTAAATGGAGCGGGGTGCCAGTGCCCTTGGACAGGCATGAAAGGCGGGACGTTCCAGCGCCAGCGGTCAGCGCGGTCTGTTTCTGACCCCCTGGGCCCGTGGAGGGGGCGCGCGGGGCTCCTCTCATGCCTTTGGGGAACTGACGGCTGGCGGGACAGGGCGCTCAGGCACCCACGCCACTCGCTACCATAGAGTGCGTGTAAACAAGGGCTTCCCCTGAAGGAACCACTTGGTACCATAGAGTGTGTGTAAACCAGGGCTTCCCTTAAACGGCCGCTCACTACCATAGAGTGCGTGTAAACAAGGGCTTCCCCTGAACGAGCTGCTCGCTACCATAGAGTGTGTGTAAACCAGGGCTTCCCTTAAACTGGCGCTCGCTACCATAGAGTGCGTGTAAACAAGGGCTTCCCCTGAACGAGCCGCTCGCTACCATAGAGTGCATGTACACCAGGGCTTCCCCTAAACAGCAGTGACTACCATAAAGTGCGCGTAAACAAGGGCTTCCTGTAAACAGCGCCTCACTACCATAGAGTGCGTGTAAACCAGGGCTACCCCAGAACGAGCCACTCAGCAGCTCCCAGAATGATCTGTTAAACTGCGTGCTCAGGGTAACACTTGCCTGATCATTCAGTGTGCTTTCTGAAATATGCAGGGCTCCCCTGACAGAATACCCAAGATATCACTTATGACAAACAGCAACAAAAAAAAAAAACTCTTCAAGAATGGGAAATTATTTTTGAAGAGAACGGAAATTTTCTCTCTTCGCTGCAGAGGAGGACACTGTCCCCTGCTTTATTCCTCCAGCCTCCTCCTCTTCTCCACTCATCTCCCTCGTCTCTCCTGACAGTGAAACCACTCCACAGGAGCTGCCCGAGACTGGTGATGAAGGATGAAACTCTCTCTGATGTAACTGCTTGCACATGGTAAGTGGCCGTGGTTACGCATTATGCTTTTGGAGTGTGACTGGGCATTCATAACGAAACTCTAAACGGTCCTGCTTTGTCACTTTAAGACCACATATCCCACTGCCGTGATTACAACGAGTCTTAAACCTACTTAAAATGCATGGTGCACAGGTTAGCTAATGTTATTACCGTTGTCATCATTGTTAATATTATTATTACCTGCCTTTCCAGGGCAACAGCAGCTGGGGGTTGATTTTTCGGATGAAGTACTCCGTGCCCGGCCTGCGTCCGTCCATATGGGACATGGGATGGGACGTGGGCGTGTCCTCTCTGGGCTCCGCCTCCAGGGGACGCTCTGGGCGGGGCCTCTGCATGCCCAGGTACTTCGGGAGCAGGTCGATGAACACCTGGGAGCAGAGCAAAACAGGGTTCAAAACCCCTGATCTGGAGCGCCTGGCGTTCACTTACGGACTCCACGAAGACAACGGATTGGCTTTTTTTGCATAGAGGCCAGCAGGGAACGGAACGGCGCCCCCCTGGTGGCTCACCTTGCGCACCCACAGGGGCATGTGGTGCGTGTTGGGGGTGCGGTGGTGCAGGTTGAGCACCACCACGCTGAGGATGACGGAGAAGGTGACCAGGATCATGGTGAACATGACGTAGTTGACGATGATGGGGATCCCCAGCGACGTCTCGGGGACCCGGTCCGCCAGCAGGAGCATGAAGACAGTCAGCGCGATGAGCACGGAGATGGAGAGGGTCATCTTCTCACCTGCGGCACAGCAAACAGGGTGACTCCCAACTTACACCTGCACCAACAAACATGGCTGACTCCAAACTTACACCTGCGCCAACACACAGGCTTTCTCCAAACTTACACCTGCACCAACAAACAGGCTGAATCCAAACTTACACCTGCACCAACACACAGGCTTTCTCCAAACTTACACCTGCACCAACAAACTGGCTGACTCCCAACTTACACCTGCGCCAACAAACAGGCTGACTCCCAACTCACACCTGCACCAACAAACTGGCTGACTCCAAACTTACACCTGCACCAACACACAGGCTTTCTCCAAACTTACACCTGCACCAACAAACTGGCTCACTCCCAACTTACACCTGCACCAGCAAACTGGCTGACTCCCAACTTACACCTGCACCAACACACAGGCTTTCTCCGAACTTACATCATCTGCATACATGGATACCCACAGTATGCTCTCAAAATGGCACTGGTGCCGTACATAAACCGAGCTTGTAACTGCACTGACCTAAATAGATTTACTCTACTGTTTACACCTGCTCCTTCCAAAATTAAACATCCTGACCGGACTGTGGTGCGAAGGGACATGCAGAGGACATGCTGCTTTGGCACAAACATTTATAATCTGTTTTGTGCACAAGATTCCTGTATCCACGGCAACCGACAGTAAACGTTTTTTATCGTGTGATTTGCTAACCCGGCTCTTTGAAAGCAGCTCTTGAGGATGAAGTGTTTATATGAGTAATGACCACACGGAGGTCACACAATTACAGCACCCCAGAGTTTGATCCAAAGAGCCACATTTCTAAGGATGAGGATATACACATTTTTTTTTTTTTTAAGTAGTTTTGTCATTGAGACCGACTGGAAGCTTCTGTGCACTGGGGCACCATCGAGACGAACTAACACCAAAGGAAGGTCATCAAAGGAAGCCTCACCACCCTAAACCAACCCGACTTCTGTTGAACGAGACCGGTCGTCTCCCGTCGCCGCGGAGACCGGGTCATTTTTAGTTGGAGACTGGCGACTGTGCGGGGAGCGTCAGAGGGATTAATCGGAGCGGGACGCCGGTGCCCTTGGACCGGGATGAGAGGTTCGGGACGTCCCAGCGCTCGCGGGGCGACCCCCGGCACCGTGGAGGGGGGGTCGCGTGCAAGGGCGCCTCTCACGCTTGATGGCTGGCGGGGCGGGACACTCAGGCACCCATGCAGCCGCCAGACGACGCACGGGGCTTACGCCAGGCGATATAGTGCCCAGCCTGAGCTGGCAGTAGACACCTGTACAGATGGAGCTGTACAGGTGCCTACTGTCGTTGGCGCTCGACCCCCCTGCTGGAAACCGAGGGGGGGGCGGGTGGTCCCCGTTGGCTCGGTTATTTGGGCTGTCACGGGCTACTTCCCGAGTGCCTCACCAGCACCAGGAGGCAGGTAGAAGACGAAGATGGCCAGGATGCTGGTGAGGATGCAGGGCACTATGATGTTGATGATGTAGAAGAGCGGCTTCCTCTCGATGATCAGGTAGAAGGTGATGTCCTCGTACAAGTCGTCGCGGACGTTCTTCCTGGACGGCGTGTGGCAGATCTGCCACTCGCCGTTCTCTGTCAGCGGGAAGGACAGGAAGAGAGCGTCATCCCTGCAGTTAGCATTGCTAGCACTGCAATTAGCACTGTTCTCATCAGTTAGCACTGTCATCCCTGCAGTTAGCATTGCTAGCACTGCAATTAGCACCGTTCTCATCAGTTAGCACTGTCAGCACTGCAGTTAGCACTGTTAGTAATGCATTTAGCATTGCTAGCATTGTAGTTAGCATTGCTAGCACTGCAATTAGCGCTGTTCTCATCAGTTAGCACTGTCAGCACTGCAGTTAGCACTGTTAGTAATGCATTTAGCATTGCTAGCATTGTAGTTAGCATTGCTAGCACTGCAATTAGCGCTGTTCTCATCAGTTAGCACTGTAAGCACTGCAGTTAGCACTGTCAGTAATGCATTTAGCATTGCTAGCATTGTAGTTAGCATTGTTAGCACTGCAGTTAGCACTATTCGCATTATTAGCTGTGGTGTGGGGATGGCTGGTTTAAGCAGCCACACCTGCCTGGGTCAAGCTAATTAGCCTGACCAATTATCTAATTATTAACCAATTATCCAATTGGCCAGGTCTAATTAGCTTGACCCAGGCAGGTGTGGCTGCTTAAACCAGCCATCCCCACACCACATTAGCATTTTTATCTGTTTAACCTATGACCCCTTTTGGTATTTTTTTTTAACAACCACCTGTTCAAATATGTTTAGAAATTCTTTATCGTGCCCACGCTGTCCCGACTCGCCACTAACCAGTGAAGGCGTTCTCGTCGATGATGATCTCATGGATCTCCTGGCCGTCATCGTCCAGCGCGTACTGCAGGTCCACTTCCGAGGCGTCGTACGTGTAGGAGCGGAACACCATGGAACAGTTCTGCCAGTCGAAAGGGAAGTACGCCACCTGGAGGATGGGAGGGGAGGTAATGCCGCAATCATGTGAACATGAGGGGCTGATCAGCTGAAACAGGGGCATCCCCACTCGCACCATCTTATGTGCGCCCCCTGTGTTTGGGAGGGGAATGGACTCCCAGCACGTCCAATGACATTCCCTTGAATATTCTTATTCTCTGAGCTAAATTACATCAGCTGATCAGCTGTCCTAATTACAGCCATATCTACAGGGTCAAATCACATTAGAATGAGACAGTGGGGCTTCATGAATCTCAGAGTGGGAGGAGCTCAGGGAATCACTGATTTCACAGATCTTGACAAATCATAGTTATGGGATGCAGTGTTTTTTTTTATTGGCTAATAAAACTCAGTCATTGGAAACACGTTGGTAGCTCGATGCGTCCCTCTCCTCAGTCCCGTTTCTGGTGAACACGGGCAGGATCAGTCCCCTCCCCGTGCGGGATGGGGCGCAAGGGGTACCTCTATGGAGCAGGAGCTCCGGTAGATGGCGGGAGGAAGCCAGTTGACCGTCCCGTTGCAGTTCACCAGCACGTTCACGTACAGAGCCACGTCGAACTGCCCGTCGTTACTGCGGGACGGACACAGGTACGCACCGAATGATCGAGAGGATCGCGGACAGACTCCTACATCACTACAGGGCAGACACACACACTGAAGATATCGGCCTTAAGGAGCAAAAACACCAAAATGAACACAAACTTAACACATTTTACTGTGATTTATGATTTACTCTGATTGCCGGTCACAGCTGGCACTGGCACAGTCTGGATTCGATACCACCCCGCACTCTGCAACGGCGCCTTTACAGGATGAGCCACCCAACAACCTCTCCTGCCCCATTATTCACCTGATAGACGAGTCGACACTCACTTGTTTATGAGGTAGATGTCGGGACGCCACACCTTGTTTGGAGGAATTCTCAGAACGGTAATGTTATCAAACGCCTCAGGAACCCAGGTAAGCCTATAGTCTGTCCATGCCTGGAAGGAGGGAGGGGGAGAGACAGAGAGAGAAAGAGAGAGAGGTAGTAGTTAATTTCTCTCTTTTTTTAAATCATTGTTATCATTTGGAAGGCTGTTGCTGCTGTTATAAATCACTTATTTAAAGTAAAACATCGCTTATTTCCTTGGGCACGTACAACGCCGTCTCACCAGTGAAGCTCATTATGACTTTAATTAGCCCCCAGGAAGAAACCCGAACCGGGGTTGATGGAGGAGAGACGGAGCACGTGAGAGCGATAAAGATGAAATAATACACACTTATAAAAAGTGACAAGTCAATTTAGGCGGGGGCGGGGGGGCGGGGGGGCCGGGGGGGCCGGGGGGGGGGGGACGTCGGTTCCGGAACATTCCAGACTCACCAGGTTCATGAAAACGTTGGTTGTCATCTCCTCGTTCTTCTCGTTCTGCAGAGGGGATCGAACAGAGCGGCGGCAAAAAAATAAACACGTTAGCCTCGTGCTAAACCTTACGCGCTCACGCGCTGAATTCGTTGTAACTGTACCGAAGAGGTTCGCGTTCTCTTCGAAGCTCCTGCTTGCTGAGCCACTGGTACTGGCTAAACTGAGGCCACCCAAAACCTCCCAACATCGCAGGTTGTAAAAGTACAAGTGCCCCTGACTCCAGAGCCCGAATGGAACACGTTATAACGCCATATTCCCGTTATTCTATCGCTAACTATTGGCCTCTACGTGCGCGCTGATATGAGGTAGCCATATTGCCGCAAGAATATAAGAACACGAGGAATTCAGCCAATCTAGGCTCGCCATACGCTAACAAACAATCCAGCACTGGATCAGACCAGGGCCCTGTTTCAGGAAGCAGGGTTAGCGAGTTCGCTAGATAGCTGTGCTGAGTAAAACCCGGAACCCTTCCCAAATCTGGAACACGGACTGACGTAAAACAAGCTTTTCCAGGTTTTACTCAGAACAATCAGCCAGCTAACTCAGTAATCCTGCTTTTTAAAGCAGGGCCCTGGGGTGCATTTCACAAAGCAGGGTTACTGGGCTAGCTGGATAACTGCACTGAGCACAAAGCAGGGTTACTGGGTTAGCTGGATAACTGCACTGAGCACAAAGCAGGGTTACTGGGTTAGCTGGATAACTGCACTGAGCACAAAGCAGGGTTACTGGGCTTGCTGGATAACTGCACTGAGCACAAAGCAGGGTTACTGGGCTTGCTGGATAACTGCACTGAGCACAAAGCAGGGTTACTGGGCTAGCTGGATAACTGCACTGAGCACAAAGCAGGGTTACTGGGCTAGCTGGATAACTGCACTGAGCACAAAGCAGGGTTACTGGGCTAGCTGGATAACTGCACTGAGCACAAAGCAGGGTTACTGGGCTAGCTGGATAACTGCACTGAGCACAAAGCAGGGTTACTGGGCTAGCTGGATAACTGCACTGAGCACAAAGCAGGGTTACTGGGCTAGCTGGATAACTGCACTGAGCACAAAGCAGGGTTACTGGGTTAGCTGGATAACTGCACTGAGCACAAAGCAGGGTTACTGGGCTAGCTGGATAACTGCACTGAGCACAAAGCAGGGTTACTGGGCTAGCTGGATAACTGCACTGAGCACAAAGCAGGGTTACTGGGTTAGCTGGATAACTGCACTGAGCAAATCTCGGAACAGTTCTTTTTAATGCAGTCCATGACCCAGATTACTCAGTGCACTCATCCAGCTAACTCCATAATCCCGCTTTGTGAAACAGCGCCCTGGACTTTGAAACCCAAGGGCCTCTGCCTCAACTCCATGGCCTGGTGTACTGTTCTGCACACTGATAACTCGCTTTGCAACAACAACAAAAAAACCCTCCTGATATCCGTGCAGAATTCACCCTCAGCTCATTTCCACCTGTGCCCCTTTGTTCTAGTCAAAGAATTCCACCTGCAAATATGTACATTCCGTTCTTCTCTTTCATGAACTTAAATTCCTCGATCAAATCCCCCACGTTGGTTTTGTCACGCCCTCACGTCTTGCCGTGATGACTTTGCTCCAGATAACGGCGCTTGCCAAGCAAAGAATAAATGACAACGTTGCCGCAACCCAAAAGGAACCTTGCGGGAACATTCTGTACCCGACGGGTGTGGCTCGGCGGGTCGGCTGTGGACAGAGATTCCCAGCTGTGTGCTCACCCCCTCCGTTCCAGATGGAAAATAACACTGAACACTGAGGTTGAGCTCCAGAAAGTGAGGGAAAGGTGAGTGGGGGGGAGAGAGAGAGAGAGAGAGAGAGAGATGAAGAGGAGTGAGAGAGAGAGAGAGATGAAGGTGGAAGGGGTGACACACTGCATGTTTTGTTTTCCTCCTCTCTGTTGCTCTCTGGAGAAGCTCATTAAGATATAATTGGGTTAATTGAGATAATTGAGTTCCAAAATAATTACGCTTTTCCATAAATGTTTTAATTACTGTAACACATTGTTGCACACTTCTCCAGACTAATAATTTCCTTCAACTGTTTCAACCTTGCAAGCTATGTCAAACTTTTATTTTGACAAATGGGATTGTGTGTGTGTGTGTGTGTGTGTGTGTATAATGTGAGTGTGTGTGTGTCTGCGTATGTGTGTGTGTAGTGCTTGTGTGTGTAGTGTGTATGTGTATGCATGTGTGTGTATGTGTGTGTGTTAGAGCATGTGAGTATGTGAGTGTAGTGTGTATGCATGTGTGTGTGTAGTACATGTGAGTATGTGAGTGTAGTGTGAGTATGTGTGTGTAGTATGTGTGATTATGTGTGTGTAGTGTGTATGTGTGTGCATGTGTGTGTGTTAGAGCGTGTGTGTGTGTGGGGGGGGGGTGATGTATCATACCAGGCCAATCAGCTGGGAGAGGGTCATCCCCACCCGCACAGTCACCTTCTCGTCCCAGGTGCGTGCGGGCCGCACCTTCAGGTTGTAGTCCTTAAACAGCTTCTTCAGCAGCAGCCGCTCAGTCTCTGAAGCACCTGGATGCCACAGCGCAGGATAGAGAAGGTTCATCCACAGGCTACAACACAGGATCAGCCGTTCAACACGGCTACACCAGGCTCAGCACAGTACACACAGGTTACACCAGATTACAGCACAGTTACACACAGCTACAACCAGGATCAGCACAGTTCAACACAGGTTACCACACAGGATACAGCACAGGTTACAACACAGGTTACAACACAGCACAGACCACAGGTTACCACACAGCATAGACCACAGGTTACAACACAGGTTACAACACAGGATACAGCACAGGTTACAGCACAGGCTAGATCACAGATTCCAACATAGGATAGAGCACAGGTTCCAACACAGGATAGAGCACAGCTTACAACACAGGATAAAGCACAGGATAGATCACAGGTTACAACACAGGATAGAGCACAGGTTCCAACACAGGATAAAGCACAAGTTACAATACAGGATCAAGCACAGGATACAGCACAGGTGTGGGTATTAGAACACAGGATATGACACAAGTGTGAGAAACAAAAGATGGCTCACAGAAACATGGCGGAGGAGGAGATAAACAGAGAAAGAGCCGGGTAAGGAGAGGTAAAGGAAGAAAGACACAGAATGGGAAGTAGACTCTCTCCCTCTCTCTCTGTCTTTGAAATACAAAATTTCAATTTGCCAGTGCCAATGGCGGCATTCTTTTTATGTGACAAACATGATTTGCACTTCCGAAGCATGTAAGAAGCAGAGGGAACAAGTACGCATTCGCACAAGAGCGCGACGTAAGCGGCACAACAAAACAACAAAACTGTTTCACTTTCACTTCCTTCACCTATTTATGCCAATTCAACTGCCTTCATTAGCACAACAACAAAAAGGCATCTGTGCTGCCTACACTGTTACATTTACAATTCCCCACTCTCTCTCTCTCTCTCTCTCTCTCTCTCTCTCTCTCTCTCTCTCTCTCTCTCTCTCTCATTCTCTCTCTCTCTCTCTCTGTCTCTCCTTTAATCCCACTGACACTGGCGGCAGTCATGTCTGCTCCTCAGATGAAGCCATAAATGCCGATATTTTCCCTGCTGACCACAGCGGTTCCCAGAAAAGTTCCAAAGAACAAAAACATGGACCAGAGAGCTTAAATAGTGAGCTGTTCTCAGAACAGTCCCCATTCCCCCAAGACCAAAAACATGACCAGAGAGCATAAATAGTGAGCTGTTCTGAGAACAGTCCCCAAGACCAAACACATGACCAGAGAGCTTAAATAATATTCTGTTCTGAGAACAGTCCCCAAGACCAAAAACATGACCAGAGAGCTTAAATAATATTCTGTTCTGAGAACAGTCCCCAAGACCAAAAACATGACCAGAGAGCTAAAAGCTTTCTGAAATCCAAGCAAACATGACAGGAATATATCTGTTCTGAGAACAGTCCCCCAATGACCCAAAAACAGTCCGACACAGAGAGCTTAAATAATATTCTGTTCTGAGAACGGTCCCCAATAATAAAAATGTGACCATGTGACCCTCAAGGGGGTGGAGCTGCGGTCTGGTGCCTAATGATCGCATTAAATCTCCAAACCCGCCCTCTCCTCTCCTCGTTAGGGAGAGGCGAGATTGCTTGATTTTGAGAAGCCCAACGTAGCCCCTGAAGTAATCGCTTTAAAGACTTTCCCGAAAGCGTCTGAGCGGGGGGACCGAATCACCCATTATCATCAGCCGCTCGGAATGCGCTAACGGTCCCGCTATCTTCTCTGAGACCCAATCAATCCACCACAGAGCGCGGCCTAAACGGAAAAGAATTACAGAACCGGTGGAGGTCTAAAAAAACAGTTTCTCTCTCTCTCTCTCTGCATTGTCCTCGTGGTGTGGCTCCGTCTGTCTCTCAGAGAGGTCTGAAAAATGGCAACAAATCTTTGAGATTAGGGGACGGAGTTAGTGAAGTCTTCACCATGTTACAAAAAAACAACACTGAGATTATTCAGATGTGCCTTCTTTGATGTGCCTTCTTAAAGTGGCTAAATTAGATAAGGGAAATGTGTTTCTGCACATTGGAACAGACATTACTAATCAAACAGGACATTCTCCTAAGCCTGATTTACTAAAAGACACTACCCGGAGCAGAAATGTACTTTTGTTATTTTTTCTTAACCAAATGGTCTTTTAGGCAGCGAAACTTCTTCTCTGTGCGAGAGCATTTCACACCAGGATACAGTCCCCTGTGGACTCGTAAACGCGGCTATTGTTCGGTAAACACTGGATATTTTAACGTGCGCACGTCCGCCATGTCCTTCTGCGGCTGCTGAATTTGCAGTGAATTTACGCCCCCATCCCGGAGTGAATGATAAAACGCACCCCCGCCCCCCCCCCCTTACGGCGTCCCGTGGAATCGGCCTCACCTGAGAGAGCGAGCAGGACGCTGGCCCAGAGCATCCACAGCACCCCGCACGTCTTCGTCATCCTCATCCTCGTCCTCGTTCTCAGGGAGTGATAAAAGAAGGCTCACACAAAGTTTTTTGGGTGACGCACCTGTCGAAGTCCCGCGCCGTGGAACAGGAACGGGGGGGGTGGGGGGGGGGGGGCGTCGCCACAC
Source organism: Anguilla rostrata (assembly GCF_018555375.3). NCBI lineage: Eukaryota > Metazoa > Chordata > Actinopteri > Anguilliformes > Anguillidae > Anguilla > Anguilla rostrata. Next base: position 4,539,344 of record NC_057935.1, read on the forward strand.
GAGAGGGAGCGACTCCAGGAGCGGTCCAGGCGGCGGCACTGGGTTCGAGCCCTTGAGGGGTCCCAGAAAACACCCCCTTTGCCCTCGAGCTGGCGACAGGCACGGCGCAGCTATGCCAACCGTCCACTGTGAACAGGCGGCGGTGCCCCTGCGTGCGTGAGCCGCTTGCAAGGGCGGCTGTTTTCCCCGAGATGGCCTATCCCGATTGGCCGGCGGGCACGGTGGGGGGGTGGGGGAATGGGGAGGAGGGGGTGAGGGGGTGTGTGTTTAGTCTCCTGACCGACTCCAGCAGGCACCTGTTGGTATTTGTGGGGAAGCTGTGGGCGGGGGGTGGGGGGTGTGTGGGTGGCGGTGGGGCACGGGGTTGCATTTGATGGGGTGGGGGGTGGGGGGGTGGGGGGGGTTATGACAATGGAGATATTTTTGGGAGAACAAAAGAGAGCTGTTCAGATGATCAGTCCCGGGGGGGTGGGGGTGGGGGGGTCAACCTGTACTGGGACACCGCGGGCCCCCCAGATTAGGTCATCCCCCGTCTCTGGGGTGCAGCCCAAATGCCATCCGCTCTCCGTCTCCCAGTCTCCCTCCGTCGCCACGACACCCACTCTCTTTCTCTCCTGGCCCCTCTGTTCCCTCGCTCTCTGTCCGTCCCCTCATCCCCCATCTCTCCCGGTAACTCTCTCTCTCTCTCTCCCTCCCTCCCTCTCTCTCTCTCCCTCCCTACCTCTCTCTCTCTCTCCCTCCCTCTCTCTCTCTCCCTCTCTCTCTCCCTCCCTCTCTCTCTCTCTCCTCCTCCCTCTCTCTCTCCCTCCCTCTCTCTCTCTCCCTCTCTCTCTCCCTC